>NW_027212645.1:37500-40309 GCF_041682495.2 Bombus fervidus | reverse complement strand
CCTCGTAACGCTTTTAAGCGAAATAACTCGAAATAACGTTTCGGTCCGAAATTTTTCTAAGTCCCAACGTACCGCTCGAGAATGCGACTAAGTTCCAACGTCTCGGGCGCGATCGTAAATTTTTTACGGCACCTTTCGGGGACGAAATAAACGCTTAATCCCGATGTAAAACGTCATTTTAAAGCGATTTATGCAAGAATATTCGCACCTTATAACGCTTTTAAGCGAAAAAATTCGAAAAAACGGTTCGATTAAAAATTTTTTTTTTAACGTTGTCGGGACGAAATAAACGCTTAATCCCGACGTAGAAATACGTAATATTGCTATTTATGTAAAAATATATACGCATCATAACGCTTTTAAGCGAGATAACTCGAAATAACTTTTCGGTCCGGAATTTTTCTAAGTCCCTACGTCCCGGCCGGGGGATCGACGAAGTGCCAACCGCCCGGTCATGTCGGTCCGGAGGGGGCAATTTTTTAAAAAAATAAAACGAAATCGTTACGTTCGACTAGAATTCGTCGAACCATAACGATTTCTATAAAAATATTCATACCTCGTAACGCTTTTTAACGAAATAACTCGAAAAAACTTTTCGGTCCGAAATTTTTCTAAGTCCCAACGTACCGGTCGAGAATGCGACTAAGTTCCAACGTCCCGGGCGCGATCATACTTTTTTTATATAACTTTCCAGCGACGAAATAAACGCTTAATCCCGACGTAAAACGTCATTCTAAAGCGATTTATGCAAGAATATTCGTACCTTGTAACGCTTTTAAGCGAAAAAATTCGAAAAAACGGTTCGATTAAAAAATTTTTTTTAAAGTTCTCGGGACGAAATAAACGCTTAATCCCGACGTAGAAATACATAATATTGCCATTTATATAAAAATATTCTACCTCGTAACGCTTTTTAGCGAGATAACTCGAAATAACTTTTTGGACCGGAATTTTTCTAAGTCCCTACGTACCGGCCGGGGGATCGACGAAGTGCCAACCGCCCGGTCATGTCGGTCCGGAGGGGGCAATTTTTTAAAAAAATAAAACGAAATCGTTACAGTCGACTAGAATTCGTCGAACCATAACGATTTCTATAAAAATATTCATACCTTATAACGCTTTTAAGCGAAATAACTCGAAATAACTTTTCGGTCGAAAATTTTTCTAAGTCCCTACGTACCGGTCGAGAATGCGACTAAGTTCCAACGTCCCGGGCGCGATCATACTTTTTTTATATAACTTTCCAGCGACGAAATAAACGCTTAATCCCGATGTAAAACGTCATTCTAAAGCGATTTATGCACAAATATTAGCACCTTGTAACGCTTTTAAGCGAAAAAATTCGAAAAAACGGTTCGATTAAAAATTTTTTTTTAACGTTCTCGGGACGAAATAAACGCTTAATCCCGACGTAGGAATACATGATATTCCCATTTATGTAAAAATATATACGCATCACAACGCTTTTAAGCGAAATAACTGGAAATAACCGTTCGGTACGAAAATTTTTCAAAGTCAGACGGGCTCTCGAGCGTTGCTCGCTCGCTGCGCTCGCTCGAAAAAAAAACTAGCCCAACCCAAAACCAATCCCTTTTTCGCGTTCGTTCCTCGATTTCTCTTGAAATCGGAGAAACTCGCGGGATCGGTTTTGGGTTGGGCTAGTATAAGTTCGAGCGAGCGCAGCGAGCGAGCAACGATCGCGACCGTTACTTCGTACGTCCACGGTATATTTTCGTTACGTTAATTTTTCGTTACTTTCGTCTCGTTTCTTGGATCGATCGAGAGCGGTTTGGTCGATGGTGAAAGAAGGAAAAAACGAGAGAACGAAAAGTAAAAGAGGAGCGAGCGCGCGTCTCGCCCTTGCGAATTACGTCGTCGTATTTTCGTACGTACGTACGTACCTTAAGAATATCGTACGTACCCCGGCGCTGACCCGCGATGCGGGGGGTTGGGGGGGGGGGGAGTGGCGCCCGGGCACGCCCTCGAGACGTTATCTCTATTGGATTTAAAGGAAAAAAAAATCGCTACGTACGACCATCGTTCGCATCGACGGCCGTACGTAGCGAAATTGTGTTTGGAATTAAATTGTCGATTCCAGCGGAGTATTGGTTTTTGCTTGAAAACGACAAAGTCCAGCGGCGTATTGCTTTTGAATCGCACTCGACGAAAATTGATTTAAAGGAAAAAAAATCGCTACGTACGACCATCTAAGGCCGTACGCAGCGAAATTCCTTTTTCAAGCGCACGCGACAAAGTCCAGCGGCGTATTGCTTTTTCAAGCATACTTAAAAAATTCAAAGTCCAGCGGCGTATTGCTTTCGCTGGCATATAAAAATTCAAAGTCCAGCGGCGTATTGCTTTCGCCGGCATATAAAAATTCAAAGTCCAGCGGCGTATTGCTTTCGCTGGCATATAAAAATTCAAAGTCCAGCGGCGTATTGCTTTCGCCGGCATATAAAAATTCAAAGTCCAGCGGCGTATTGCTTTCGCTGGCATATGAAAATTCAAAGTCCAGCGGCGTATTGCTTTCGCTGGCATATAAAAATTCAAAGTCCAGCGGCGTATTGCTTTTGCCGGCATATAAAAAAATTCAAAGTCCAGCGGCGTATTGCTTTCGCTGGCATATAAAAATTCAAAGTCCAGCGGCGTATTGCTTTTTCAAGCATACTTAAAAAATTCAAAGTCCAGCGGCGTATTGCTTTCGCTGGCATATAAAAATTCAAAGTCCAGCGGCGTATTGCTTTTGCCGGCATATAAAAAAATTCAAAGTCCAGCGGCGTATTGCTTTCGCTGGCATATAAAAATTCAA
>NW_027212645.1:27500-32500 GCF_041682495.2 Bombus fervidus | reverse complement strand
AGGGTCTTTATTTTTATTTCTCTCTCCGAGAATCGCCTCAAAGAGAAAAAAAAATAAAAAAAAAAAATTAATTCGAATAGAATCGAGAACCTTATATTCTATCTCGATCGAGAAACGTTTTATGCATCTCGCCAAAGTGCCTTTTAAACTTCGTTCGTCGTATCATGTTCGAGCTAAGACTCACGCAAGACACCCGTAACGATCTCCGGTTTTTAACGCCCGTCCTCTTTGTATAATATATATATATATATATACACGTGTTATGTATAATATATCTCCCGTAGCCGTTTCTCTCTTCTCGACGATTCCAGCGGTTCCTTGTTTTCGCCTGTTATTGCTGGCACAGAGATCGAACACGCGACATGTATATAACATATCGGTTTCTTTGCTCTGTACCAACGACGAAAACGCACGGGAACTCACGCAAGTGGAAAAGCGAGCGCGAGACGTACACAACGGGGTGAATTTATTACTCGGGGACTGGACGACCGGCGATACGTTAGGATGCGCGGTCCAGCGATAGACGACGAAGAGACATGGGATGACCAACGATCTCTTTTTCTCTAATACTCGGAGCGCCGAATCGCCTTAAAGCAAAAAAAAATCACACGCGCGTACGTCGTACGTACGGCGCGTGTATACCTCGTCTCTAATCAAGTTTCGTTAGTCTTTCTCGAGCCTCGCCAAAGAGGATCGTTCTCTTCCTCTGCGCGATCTCTCCGTGCCAATGTCAGAGATTATTCTCTTTCGCACGACGACGAAAACGACTATTTTCGACGATCCGAACAACTTTGTAACGGACTCACATGCACATCTTAAAATCGAGTACAGAAACGTTGCGCAACACCGTGAGCTTTTCTCTTCTTCGTCACCCTTAAATATAGCCGATCGTAGACGCACGCTAGATCGTAACACACTTTTCGTTGATTTCCGACGAACGTGGCTTTGGGCCAGGCGCGCGGGCAGAGAGATACGCGACCGACGGGGAAAAATTCGTCCCGATACATGTACGCGTACTCTCCGATCTCCGCGCAACGCTGGGGATCATCTCCCTAAGTCATCAGCGTTCGAAGAAATCTCGTGTGTCCGTTCCCGGATCTACGGCTTTCTCTGGGTTCGCGAAGAACAGAAAAAAGCACAGAGGATGAAAAACGCAACGACGACCCATCGATGCGACGGTCCTCGTTGTCTTCTCGTCAGTCGTCTCGCGCCTGCAGAATACATCTCTGCCGCACGAACAGACGGAGTGGGTATTCGATCCCTGGGGCTGTACGAGTAAAAACATCTTGATGAAAAGACGGTTGTGTTTCTTTAAGGCACACAGTTTTTCGTTACGCCACCAAGTTTAGGTTTAGGTTTTAATATCTTGGTTCTCTTTTCTCTCCTCTCTCGACTGACTTTGTTCAAAAATATTTTTGCTTTCTCTCAGTCTCGCCAAAAATTCATTTAAGACGACGTCGGGGGCGCGGTCATTCGTGCTTATCGAAGACTAACAAAACGTAGCAGAGGCTGATACAAAAAGAAAAAAAAAATCGGCCACGAAGAAAACTCGCTCTGTGTATCTCGATAACCGCGTCGACGACGACGGTTCTCTCCGCGCTCTTTTAATTCGTATCCTTCTTCTTGCGCTTCGTCCGACTCAGAAACGTTCGTAAAACACGAACGACGGCGGGTTGTCAAGCCAAGAAGGGACAGAGAAGAGACGGAGGTAGTTTTGCGAGTCTCCCGTGAACGCGATAGATTTTTCATATATATTTGTATCGAGAGCATGCGTACGCCGGTCTCCACACGATCCAGCGACGAACGCCGACGAACGTCCAACAATCGCTCGTACGTCGCGTACGAGCCCTCGACCGCTCTTTAATTCGTATTCTTTTGCTTGGCGCTCGTCCTCCGACTCAGAAACGTTCGTTTAAAGATAAAACGAACGACGGCGGGCTGTCGACGAGGCAAGAAAGAACAGAGAGATACGGACCGAGAGCAACGATACGCAACGCAAGCAGTCTTAGGTTTACGTGAGCAACCCTCAGCCAGGCGTGGTCCAGGAATTGTATCCGTGGACCGCAATGTGCGTTCGAAATGTCGATGTTCATGTGTCCTGCAGTTCACACGTTGACGCGCAATTAGCTGCGTTCTTCATCGACCCACGAGCCAAGTGATCCACCGTTCAGGGTAATCGTTTATGCATGGATTTTTGTTTGTGTACTCAGGTTTTTGTACTCTTATTCTCGGTTCGAAAGAAGCCGATATCCGACAAACGTCCGACCAACGGGAATCGAACGCGCGGAAGTCGCCATATGATTGACGACACGAAAATACGTTCGAAAACGAAATCGGACGGACTGCGCGACGACACACGCAGCCCGCCGACCGGGCGTAAAGTGCATTATAATATATAACAACCAACGAGATCGAAGCTCCGTTCGTCAGGAAACGACGGGGATATAACACCCGATTCTGAATCCTCTGTACAGCACACGATCTCGCGAAGAAAGCGCACGGTGGCTAGCCCATGATATATATATATGTTCGTTCCTCTCGTCCAGTTATTCGAAGCAAACAGCCGATATGCATCTCCATCGTTCGGGTAAAAAAAAATCGATGGGACGCGCACGGTCGTAGTCTTCCTCGCGCGGTCGTTTCTTCCCGATAGCCAGAAGCAGAGTTTGAAAAACTCTAGCGACGGAACGAGGCATTAGACTCTCGACAACGAGGATACAGACACGGCCGGCGGTCCCCTCTGAATCGACTTCGGTGGTTCAGGTAAAAATAAAAAAAATCGATGGGACGCGCACGGTCGTCCTTCCTCTTCCTCGCGCGCGGTCTATTCTTCCCGATAGCCAGAAGCAGAGTTTGAAAAACTCTAGCGACGGAACGAGGCATTAGACTCGCGACAACGAAGATAGAGAGACGGCCGGCGGTCCCCTCTGAATCCACTTTGGTCGCTCAGGTAAAAATAAAAAAAAATTCGAAAGGGACGCGCACGGTCGTCCTTCCTCTTCCTCGCGCGGTCTTTTCTTCCCGATAGCCAGAAGCAGAGTTTGAAAAACTCTAGCGACGGAACGAGGCATTAGACTCTCGACAACGAGGATAGAGAGACGGCCGGCGGTCCCCTCCGAACGGATGGCGACAACGACGACTAAAGCGCGAAAAATCGCGACGAAAAGGAACGCATCTCCGTTCAGGTGTATGTGTGTGCGTGCGTTTAAAAAAAATTCGATGGGACTCGCAGCCATCGGCCTCGCGCGGTCGTTTCTTCCCGATAGCCAGAAGCAGAGTTTGAAAAACTCTAGCGACGGAACGAGGCATATGACTCACGACAACGAGGATATGGACAGGCGGTCCCCTCTGAACGGGTCGACGAGACGATGGTAAAAGAGACGAACCGGACGAAACTTCCGTCGATCAGGTAAAAATAAAAAAAAATTCGATGGGACGCGCACGGTCGTCGTCGTCGTCTTCCTCGCGCGGTCGTTTCTTCCCGATAGCCAGAAGCAGAGTTTGAAAAACTCTAGCGACGGAACGAGGCATATGACTCACGACAACGAGGATAGAGAGACGGCCGGCGGTCCCCTCTGAATCGACTTCGGTGGTTCAGGTAAAAATAAAAAAAATCGATGGGACGCGCACGGTCGTCGTTCCTCTTCCTCGCGCGCGGTCTATTCTTCCCGATAGCCAGAAGCAGAGTTTGAAAAACTCTAGCGACGGAACGAGGCATTAGACTCGCGAGGATAGAGAGACGGCCGGCGGTCCCCTCCGAACCAACTTCGTCTAGTTAAGAATCGTTATACTCTTTACCATCACTCGCACTGGTATATATCTTTTCGGGCCAACATCCACGCAATGCGTTTTCGTTCTAGGTTACCCGATCCACGAGTACGAACGTACAACGTGGTTTCGTTTTGTCGAACATCGTATATCGTTCGCCGTTGAAACGAACGACAACGAAACGACATAGGAAGAACGAACGCCCTTTGGGTAGGAAGCACGTTTCGAGGAACGACGAGAGTTTGGAGAGACGCGCGAGATAGCTGGAGACGCGCAGATATAGGTATCCATGGATCTTCGAAGAGAACCTTCGAAGATATATAATTCGGTATCCTATTTTTCTGCGGCTCGCTATTCGCGTTCTTTCGCTCTCGTCGACGACTCGTTATAGACGCTTCGTTCGATCCCAAAGAGCAGTCTTCCTTATGTCCCGTTGCTAGGAGGTGAGGCCTACGCAACGCAACTACGAAATATAGAAGAGGTGTGAGCAGTGATCTCTCCGACACGAGGCACTTTAGAGATTTTAGTTTATATATTATATTGTTCGTTCGTTGGATTTCCACGATGCAAATACGAAATACGAGATCGTGACGGCGGGTCTTTCTGTGTACGACCTCACGCAGGCGCCTCGATCGCATTTCTCATTACACGTGGTTTCCACTGTAACTTTTAGTTTTTTCGATATGTGTTCAGCTCAAGTTCCCTCACATATCGTTATTATTATTATTATTATTATTATTAATAGTAGCGGTTTCGTGTTATAGGATTCGGAGACGGCGGGTCTTTCTGTGTACGACCTCACGCAAGCGCCTCGAGAATCTTTTTAAGTTTTCCGTGTGTTATATTATTCGGAGACGGCGGGTCTTTCTGTTTACGACCTCACGCAGGCGCCTCGAGAATATTTTTAAGTTTTTCGTTTGTTATAATATTATTCGGAGACGGCGGGTCTTTCTGTGTACGACCTCACGCAGGCGCCTCGAATTATTCGTGTAAAAGTATATCTCTTCATCCCGATGATCGAGAGAGAGTGCCACACTCTTCGTATAGTTTCGTAACTGGAGCGTCTCCCACCTCCTTATTGTAAAAAATTTGGCTTTTGTCAAAGTATATAGCTTGTTAATACGTCGTATATACTTTGTGTCGATATAGGAGGAGTACGGCTCCTTACCGACGATATTATATATATTTTATTATACAGTGTTCAAGTCAAATATATTCTTTGTGTTTTTGTA
>NW_027212645.1:20000-25000 GCF_041682495.2 Bombus fervidus | reverse complement strand
CCAGCTTCCCGACTAAGGGGAACCTTGCCACGTTATTTGGTCATTACGTCCAGGACAGCGACCCGCGGCGCAGCAGTGTAGAGAAAGAGTCGATACGAGAACGAAGGAACAGTCGAGAAATAGTAAAAAAGTTCACTAAGACTCGAGGAGCGGTGACTGAATTCTCAACCGAGGCCGTAGAATAGCCACGCGCTCGACGCTGTTCCGTCCGGACCGTCCGACTCGACGTGTCTCTTATAGATACCAAAGCGCCGGCCGGACGGTCGGCGCCGGCCGGGCCAGCGGCCGGGCGCTTACCATGTAAAACCTCCGTTAGAGCGTACCGTCGGACTTAGTCTCTGAAACGCTCGACCACTTTTTTCGAATAAACTACCCTTAGAAAACATCCTATCGTCGAGATATTTTAACGCACCGCTTATTTTAATATTTCAAACGAGTTTTTATCGAAAAATTTAATTTTTTTTTTTTTTTCAAAATCGCATCAGTAAACCACCTCTTTTAACGAATACGGACAAAAACCACGTTCTTAATCGATTAGAACACGTTAAAACAACGAGAAATATGCAAAAAAATATATACCTTGCAACGTTAATTAACGAAAAAATTAAACAAATATCGCAGTCGTGTCAGTTCGACGGACACTAATTTTTTAAAAAATTCGAAAAAAACGTTTAATCCAGTTGTATTTAATAGAGATATAACCGTTTCTGCAAAAATATTTATACCTTATAACGCTTTTTAACGAAATAACTCGAAATAAGCTTTTCGGACTTTTCCGCCGGCCGAAATTTTTCTAAGTCCCAACGTACCGTCGGACTTAGTCTCTGAAACGCTCGACCACTTTGTTCCAATAAAGTACCCTTATAAAACGTCCTATCGTCGAGATATTTTAACGCACCGCTTATTTTAATATTTTAAACGAGTTTTTATCGAAAAATTTAATTTTTTTTTTTTTTTTCAAAATCGCATCAGTAAACCACCTCTTTTAACGAATACGGACAAAAACCACGTTCTTAATCGATTAGAACACGTTGAAACAACGAGAAATATGCAAAAAAATATACCTTGCAACGTTAATTAACGAAATAATTAAACAAATATCGCAGTCGTGTCAGTTCGTCGAACACAAATTTTTTAAAAAATTCGAAAAAACGTTTAATCCAGTTGTATTTAATAGAGATATAACCGTTTCCGCAAAAATATTTATACCTTATAACGCTTTTTAACGAAATAACTCGAAATAAGTATTTCGGACTTTTCCGCCGGCCGAAATTTTTCTAAGTCCCAACGTACCGGTCCAGAATGAGACAAAGTTCCAAAGGCCCGGTCGTATCCGTCCGTTTTTTTTTAACCTTCCACGGACGAAATAAACGTTTAATCCCGACGTAAAATACAATAATATAGCGATTTATATAAAAATATTCATACCTCATAACGCTTTTTAACGAAATAACTCGAAAAAACTTTTCGGTCCGAAATTTTTCTAAGTCCCTACGTACCGCTCGAGAATGCGACTAAGTTCCAACGTCCCGGGCGCGATCATACTTTTTTTATATAACTTTTCAGCGACGAAATAAATGCTTAATCCCGATGTAAAACGTCATTTTAAAGCGATTTATGCAAGAATATTCGCACCTTATAACGCTTTTAAGCGAAATAATTCAAAAAAACCTTTCGAATAAAAAATTTTTTTTTAACGTTTTCGGGACCAAATAAACGTTTAATCCCGACGTAAAATATAATAATACAACGATTTATATAAAAATATTAATACCTCATAACGCTTTTTAACGAAATAACTCGAAAAAACTTTTCGGTCGAAAATTTTTCTAAGTCCCTACGTACCGGTGGAGAGTATGACCAAGTCCGACGGGCCGAGTCGCGTCGGTCCACTATTTTTTTTTAACGTTTTCGGGACCAAATAAACGTTTAATCCCGACGTAAAATATAATAATATAGCGATTTATATAAAAATATTCGTACCTTATAACGCTTTTTAACGAAATAACTCGAAAAAACTTTTCGGTCGAAAATTTTTCTAAGTCCCTACGTACCGGTGGAGAGTATGACCAAGTCCGACGGGCCGAGTCGCGTCGGTCCACTATTTTTCTTTAACGTTTTCGGGACCAAATAAACGTTTAATCCCGACGTAAAATATAATAATATAGCGATTTATATAAAAATATTCGTACCTTATAACGCTTTTTAACGAAATAACTCGAAAAAACTTTTCGGTCGAAAATTTTTCTAAGTCCCTACGTACCGGTGGAGAGTATGACCAAGTCCGACGGGCCGAGTCGCGTCGGTCCACTATTTTTTTTTAACGTTTTCGGGACCAAATAAACGTTTAATCCCGACGTAAAATATAATAATATAGCGATTTATATAAAAATATTCATACCTTATAACACTTTTAAGCGAAATAACTCGAAAAAACTTTTCGGTCGAAAATTTTTCTAAGTCCCTACGTACCGGTGGAGAGTATGACCAAGTCCGACGGGCCGAGTCGCGTCGGTCCACTATTTTTTTTTAACGTTTTCGGGACCAAATAAACGTTTAATCCCGACGTAAAATATAATAATATAGCGATTTATATAAAAATATTCATACCTTATAACACTTTTAAGCGAAATAACTCGAAAAAACTTTTCGGTCGAAAATTTTTCTAAGTCCCTACGTACCGGTGGAGAGTATGACCAAGTCCGACGGGCCGAGTCGCGTCGGTCCACTATTTTTCTTTAACGTTTTCGGGACCAAATAAACGTTTAATCCCGACGTAAAATATAATAATATAGCGATTTATATAAAAATATTCATACCTTATAACACTTTTAAGCGAAATAACTCGAAAAAACTTTTCGGTCGAAAATTTTTCTAAGTCCCTACGTACCGGTGGAGAGTATGACAAAGTCCGACGGGCCGAGTCGCGTCGGTCCACTATTTTTTTTTAACGTTTTCGGGACCAAATAAACGTTTAATCCCGACGTAAAACTTAATAACATTCCCATTTATATAAAAATATTCGTACCTCATAACGCTTTTTAACGAAATAACTCGAAAAAACTTTTCGGTCCGAAATTTTTCTAAGTCCCTACGTACCGCTCGAGAATGCGACTAAGTTCCAACGTCCCGGGCGCGATCGTACTTTTTTTATATAACTTTCCAGCGACGAAATAAACGCTTAATCCCGATGTAAAACGTCATTTTAAAGCGATTTATGCACAAATATTAGCACCTTGTAACGCTTTTAAGCGAAAAAATTCGAAAAAACGGTTCGATTAAAAAATTTTTTTTAAAGTTCTCGGGACGAAATAAACGCTTAATCCCGACGTAGAAATACATAATATTCCCATTTATATAAAAATATTCATACCTCGTAACGCTTTTAAGCGAGATAACTCGAAATAACTTTTCGGTCCGAAATTTTTCTAAGTCCCTACGTACCGGCCGGGGGATCGACGAAGTGCCAACCTCCCGGTCATGTCGGTCCGGAGGGGGCAATTTTTTAAAAAAATAAAACGAAATCGTTACGTTCGACTAGAATTCGTCGAACCATAACGATTTCTATAAAAATATTCATACCTCGTAACGCTTTTAAGCGAAATAACTCGAAATAACGTTTCGGTCCGAAATTTTTCTAAGTCCCAACGTACCGCTCGAGAATGCGACTAAGTTCCAACGTCTCGGGCGCGATCGTAAATTTTTTACGGCACCTTTCGGGGACGAAATAAACGCTTAATCCCGATGTAAAACGTCATTTTAAAGCGATTTATGCAAGAATATTCGCACCTTATAACGCTTTTAAGCGAAAAAATTCGAAAAAACGGTTCGATTAAAAATTTTTTTTTAACGTTGTCGGGACGAAATAAACGCTTAATCCCGACGTAGAAATACGTAATATTGCTATTTATGTAAAAATATATACGCATCATAACGCTTTTAAGCGAGATAACTCGAAATAACTTTTCGGTCCGGAATTTTTCTAAGTCCCTACGTCCCGGCCGGGGGATCGACGAAGTGCCAACCGCCCGGTCATGTCGGTCCGGAGGGGGCAATTTTTTAAAAAAATAAAACGAAATCGTTACGTTCGACTAGAATTCGTCGAACCATAACGATTTCTATAAAAATATTCATACCTCGTAACGCTTTTTAACGAAATAACTCGAAAAAACTTTTCGGTCCGAAATTTTTCTAAGTCCCAACGTACCGGTCGAGAATGCGACTAAGTTCCAACGTCCCGGGCGCGATCATACTTTTTTTATATAACTTTCCAGCGACGAAATAAACGCTTAATCCCGACGTAAAACGTCATTCTAAAGCGATTTATGCAAGAATATTCGTACCTTGTAACGCTTTTAAGCGAAAAAATTCGAAAAAACGGTTCGATTAAAAAATTTTTTTTAAAGTTCTCGGGACGAAATAAACGCTTAATCCCGACGTAGAAATACATAATATTGCCATTTATATAAAAATATTCATACCTCGTAACGCTTTTTAGCGAGATAACTCGAAATAACTTTTTGGACCGGAATTTTTCTAAGTCCCTACGTACCGGCCGGGGGATCGACGAAGTGCCAACCGCCCGGTCATGTCGGTCCGGAGGGGGCAATTTTTTAAAAAAATAAAACGAAATCGTTACAGTCGACTAGAATTCGTCGAACCATAACGATTTCTATAAAAATATTCATACCTTATAACGCTTTTAAGCGAAATAACTCGAAATAACTTTTCGGTCGAAAATTTTTCTAAGTCCCTACGTACCGGTCGAGAATGCGACTAAGTTCCAACGTCCCGGGCGCGATCATACTTTTTTTATATAACTTTCCAGCGACGAAATAAACGCTTAATCCCGATGTAAAACGTCATTCTAAAGCGATTTATGCACAAATATTAGCACCTTGTAACGCTTTTAAGCGAAAAAATTCGAAAAAACGGTTCGATTAAAAATTTTTTTTTAACGTTCTCGGGACGAAATAAACGCTTAATCCCGACGTAGGAAT
>NW_027212645.1:10000-12500 GCF_041682495.2 Bombus fervidus | reverse complement strand
TGGGTTCGCGAAGAACAGAAAAAAGCACAGAGGATGAAAAACGCAACGACGACCCATCGATGCGACGGTCCTCGTTGTCTTCTCGTCAGTCGTCTCGCGCCTGCAGAATACATCTCTGCCGCACGAACAGACGGAGTGGGTATTCGATCCCTGGGGCTGTACGAGTAAAAACATCTTGATGAAAAGACGGTTGTGTTTCTTTAAGGCACACAGTTTTTCGTTACGCCACCAAGTTTAGGTTTAGGTTTTAATATCTTGGTTCTCTTTTCTCTCCTCTCTCGACTGACTTTGTTCAAAAATATTTTTGCTTTCTCTCAGTCTCGCCAAAAATTCATTTAAGACGACGTCGGGGGCGCGGTCATTCGTGCTTATCGAAGACTAACAAAACGTAGCAGAGGCTGATACAAAAAGAAAAAAAAAATCGGCCACGAAGAAAACTCGCTCTGTGTATCTCGATAACCGCGTCGACGACGACGGTTCTCTCCGCGCTCTTTTAATTCGTATCCTTCTTCTTGCGCTTCGTCCGACTCAGAAACGTTCGTAAAACACGAACGACGGCGGGTTGTCAAGCCAAGAAGGGACAGAGAAGAGACGGAGGTAGTTTTGCGAGTCTCCCGTGAACGCGATAGATTTTTCATATATATTTGTATCGAGAGCATGCGTACGCCGGTCTCCACACGATCCAGCGACGAACGCCGACGAACGTCCAACAATCGCTCGTACGTCGCGTACGAGCCCTCGACCGCTCTTTAATTCGTATTCTTTTGCTTGGCGCTCGTCCTCCGACTCAGAAACGTTCGTTTAAAGATAAAACGAACGACGGCGGGCTGTCGACGAGGCAAGAAAGAACAGAGAGATACGGACCGAGAGCAACGATACGCAACGCAAGCAGTCTTAGGTTTACGTGAGCAACCCTCAGCCAGGCGTGGTCCAGGAATTGTATCCGTGGACCGCAATGTGCGTTCGAAATGTCGATGTTCATGTGTCCTGCAGTTCACACGTTGACGCGCAATTAGCTGCGTTCTTCATCGACCCACGAGCCAAGTGATCCACCGTTCAGGGTAATCGTTTATGCATGGATTTTTGTTTGTGTACTCAGGTTTTTGTACTCTTATTCTCGGTTCGAAAGAAGCCGATATCCGACAAACGTCCGACCAACGGGAATCGAACGCGCGGAAGTCGCCATATGATTGACGACACGAAAATACGTTCGAAAACGAAATCGGACGGACTGCGCGACGACACACGCAGCCCGCCGACCGGGCGTAAAGTGCATTATAATATATAACAACCAACGAGATCGAAGCTCCGTTCGTCAGGAAACGACGGGGATATAACACCCGATTCTGAATCCTCTGTACAGCACACGATCTCGCGAAGAAAGCGCACGGTGGCTAGCCCATGATATATATATATGTTCGTTCCTCTCGTCCAGTTATTCGAAGCAAACAGCCGATATGCATCTCCATCGTTCGGGTAAAAAAAAATCGATGGGACGCGCACGGTCGTAGTCTTCCTCGCGCGGTCGTTTCTTCCCGATAGCCAGAAGCAGAGTTTGAAAAACTCTAGCGACGGAACGAGGCATTAGACTCTCGACAACGAGGATACAGACACGGCCGGCGGTCCCCTCTGAATCGACTTCGGTGGTTCAGGTAAAAATAAAAAAAATCGATGGGACGCGCACGGTCGTCCTTCCTCTTCCTCGCGCGCGGTCTATTCTTCCCGATAGCCAGAAGCAGAGTTTGAAAAACTCTAGCGACGGAACGAGGCATTAGACTCGCGACAACGAAGATAGAGAGACGGCCGGCGGTCCCCTCTGAATCCACTTTGGTCGCTCAGGTAAAAATAAAAAAAAATTCGAAAGGGACGCGCACGGTCGTCCTTCCTCTTCCTCGCGCGGTCTTTTCTTCCCGATAGCCAGAAGCAGAGTTTGAAAAACTCTAGCGACGGAACGAGGCATTAGACTCTCGACAACGAGGATAGAGAGACGGCCGGCGGTCCCCTCCGAACGGATGGCGACAACGACGACTAAAGCGCGAAAAATCGCGACGAAAAGGAACGCATCTCCGTTCAGGTGTATGTGTGTGCGTGCGTTTAAAAAAAATTCGATGGGACTCGCAGCCATCGGCCTCGCGCGGTCGTTTCTTCCCGATAGCCAGAAGCAGAGTTTGAAAAACTCTAGCGACGGAACGAGGCATATGACTCACGACAACGAGGATATGGACAGGCGGTCCCCTCTGAACGGGTCGACGAGACGATGGTAAAAGAGACGAACCGGACGAAACTTCCGTCGATCAGGTAAAAATAAAAAAAAATTCGATGGGACGCGCACGGTCGTCGTCGTCGTCTTCCTCGCGCGGTCGTTTCTTCCCGATAGCCAGAAGCAGAGTTTGAAAAACTCTAGCGACGGAACGAGGCATATGACTCACGACAACGAGGATAGAGAGACGGCCGGCGGTCCCCTCTGAATCGACTTCGGTGGTTCAGGTAAAAATAAAAA
>NW_027212645.1:0-5000 GCF_041682495.2 Bombus fervidus | reverse complement strand
GTCAGTTCGTCGAACACAAATTTTTTAAAAAATTCGAAAAAACGTTTAATCCAGTTGTATTTAATAGAGATATAACCGTTTCCGCAAAAATATTTATACCTTATAACGCTTTTTAACGAAATAACTCGAAATAAGTATTTCGGACTTTTCCGCCGGCCGAAATTTTTCTAAGTCCCAACGTACCGGTCCAGAATGAGACAAAGTTCCAAAGGCCCGGTCGTATCCGTCCGTTTTTTTTTAACCTTCCACGGACGAAATAAACGTTTAATCCCGACGTAAAATACAATAATATAGCGATTTATATAAAAATATTCATACCTCATAACGCTTTTTAACGAAATAACTCGAAAAAACTTTTCGGTCCGAAATTTTTCTAAGTCCCTACGTACCGCTCGAGAATGCGACTAAGTTCCAACGTCCCGGGCGCGATCATACTTTTTTTATATAACTTTTCAGCGACGAAATAAATGCTTAATCCCGATGTAAAACGTCATTTTAAAGCGATTTATGCAAGAATATTCGCACCTTATAACGCTTTTAAGCGAAATAATTCAAAAAAACCTTTCGAATAAAAAATTTTTTTTTAACGTTTTCGGGACCAAATAAACGTTTAATCCCGACGTAAAATATAATAATACAACGATTTATATAAAAATATTAATACCTCATAACGCTTTTTAACGAAATAACTCGAAAAAACTTTTCGGTCGAAAATTTTTCTAAGTCCCTACGTACCGGTGGAGAGTATGACCAAGTCCGACGGGCCGAGTCGCGTCGGTCCACTATTTTTTTTTAACGTTTTCGGGACCAAATAAACGTTTAATCCCGACGTAAAATATAATAATATAGCGATTTATATAAAAATATTCGTACCTTATAACGCTTTTTAACGAAATAACTCGAAAAAACTTTTCGGTCGAAAATTTTTCTAAGTCCCTACGTACCGGTGGAGAGTATGACCAAGTCCGACGGGCCGAGTCGCGTCGGTCCACTATTTTTCTTTAACGTTTTCGGGACCAAATAAACGTTTAATCCCGACGTAAAATATAATAATATAGCGATTTATATAAAAATATTCGTACCTTATAACGCTTTTTAACGAAATAACTCGAAAAAACTTTTCGGTCGAAAATTTTTCTAAGTCCCTACGTACCGGTGGAGAGTATGACCAAGTCCGACGGGCCGAGTCGCGTCGGTCCACTATTTTTTTTTAACGTTTTCGGGACCAAATAAACGTTTAATCCCGACGTAAAATATAATAATATAGCGATTTATATAAAAATATTCATACCTTATAACACTTTTAAGCGAAATAACTCGAAAAAACTTTTCGGTCGAAAATTTTTCTAAGTCCCTACGTACCGGTGGAGAGTATGACCAAGTCCGACGGGCCGAGTCGCGTCGGTCCACTATTTTTTTTTAACGTTTTCGGGACCAAATAAACGTTTAATCCCGACGTAAAATATAATAATATAGCGATTTATATAAAAATATTCATACCTTATAACACTTTTAAGCGAAATAACTCGAAAAAACTTTTCGGTCGAAAATTTTTCTAAGTCCCTACGTACCGGTGGAGAGTATGACCAAGTCCGACGGGCCGAGTCGCGTCGGTCCACTATTTTTCTTTAACGTTTTCGGGACCAAATAAACGTTTAATCCCGACGTAAAATATAATAATATAGCGATTTATATAAAAATATTCATACCTTATAACACTTTTAAGCGAAATAACTCGAAAAAACTTTTCGGTCGAAAATTTTTCTAAGTCCCTACGTACCGGTGGAGAGTATGACAAAGTCCGACGGGCCGAGTCGCGTCGGTCCACTATTTTTTTTTAACGTTTTCGGGACCAAATAAACGTTTAATCCCGACGTAAAACTTAATAACATTCCCATTTATATAAAAATATTCGTACCTCATAACGCTTTTTAACGAAATAACTCGAAAAAACTTTTCGGTCCGAAATTTTTCTAAGTCCCTACGTACCGCTCGAGAATGCGACTAAGTTCCAACGTCCCGGGCGCGATCGTACTTTTTTTATATAACTTTCCAGCGACGAAATAAACGCTTAATCCCGATGTAAAACGTCATTTTAAAGCGATTTATGCACAAATATTAGCACCTTGTAACGCTTTTAAGCGAAAAAATTCGAAAAAACGGTTCGATTAAAAAATTTTTTTTAAAGTTCTCGGGACGAAATAAACGCTTAATCCCGACGTAGAAATACATAATATTCCCATTTATATAAAAATATTCATACCTCGTAACGCTTTTAAGCGAGATAACTCGAAATAACTTTTCGGTCCGAAATTTTTCTAAGTCCCTACGTACCGGCCGGGGGATCGACGAAGTGCCAACCTCCCGGTCATGTCGGTCCGGAGGGGGCAATTTTTTAAAAAAATAAAACGAAATCGTTACGTTCGACTAGAATTCGTCGAACCATAACGATTTCTATAAAAATATTCATACCTCGTAACGCTTTTAAGCGAAATAACTCGAAATAACGTTTCGGTCCGAAATTTTTCTAAGTCCCAACGTACCGCTCGAGAATGCGACTAAGTTCCAACGTCTCGGGCGCGATCGTAAATTTTTTACGGCACCTTTCGGGGACGAAATAAACGCTTAATCCCGATGTAAAACGTCATTTTAAAGCGATTTATGCAAGAATATTCGCACCTTATAACGCTTTTAAGCGAAAAAATTCGAAAAAACGGTTCGATTAAAAATTTTTTTTTAACGTTGTCGGGACGAAATAAACGCTTAATCCCGACGTAGAAATACGTAATATTGCTATTTATGTAAAAATATATACGCATCATAACGCTTTTAAGCGAGATAACTCGAAATAACTTTTCGGTCCGGAATTTTTCTAAGTCCCTACGTCCCGGCCGGGGGATCGACGAAGTGCCAACCGCCCGGTCATGTCGGTCCGGAGGGGGCAATTTTTTAAAAAAATAAAACGAAATCGTTACGTTCGACTAGAATTCGTCGAACCATAACGATTTCTATAAAAATATTCATACCTCGTAACGCTTTTTAACGAAATAACTCGAAAAAACTTTTCGGTCCGAAATTTTTCTAAGTCCCAACGTACCGGTCGAGAATGCGACTAAGTTCCAACGTCCCGGGCGCGATCATACTTTTTTTATATAACTTTCCAGCGACGAAATAAACGCTTAATCCCGACGTAAAACGTCATTCTAAAGCGATTTATGCAAGAATATTCGTACCTTGTAACGCTTTTAAGCGAAAAAATTCGAAAAAACGGTTCGATTAAAAAATTTTTTTTAAAGTTCTCGGGACGAAATAAACGCTTAATCCCGACGTAGAAATACATAATATTGCCATTTATATAAAAATATTCATACCTCGTAACGCTTTTTAGCGAGATAACTCGAAATAACTTTTTGGACCGGAATTTTTCTAAGTCCCTACGTACCGGCCGGGGGATCGACGAAGTGCCAACCGCCCGGTCATGTCGGTCCGGAGGGGGCAATTTTTTAAAAAAATAAAACGAAATCGTTACAGTCGACTAGAATTCGTCGAACCATAACGATTTCTATAAAAATATTCATACCTTATAACGCTTTTAAGCGAAATAACTCGAAATAACTTTTCGGTCGAAAATTTTTCTAAGTCCCTACGTACCGGTCGAGAATGCGACTAAGTTCCAACGTCCCGGGCGCGATCATACTTTTTTTATATAACTTTCCAGCGACGAAATAAACGCTTAATCCCGATGTAAAACGTCATTCTAAAGCGATTTATGCACAAATATTAGCACCTTGTAACGCTTTTAAGCGAAAAAATTCGAAAAAACGGTTCGATTAAAAATTTTTTTTTAACGTTCTCGGGACGAAATAAACGCTTAATCCCGACGTAGGAATACATGATATTCCCATTTATGTAAAAATATATACGCATCACAACGCTTTTAAGCGAAATAACTGGAAATAACCGTTCGGTACGAAATTTTTCAAAGTCAGACGGGCTCTCGAGCGTTGCTCGCTCGCTGCGCTCGCTCGAAAAAAAAACTAGCCCAACCCAAAACCAATCCCTTTTTCGCGTTCGTTCCTCGATTTCTCTTGAAATCGGAGAAACTCGCGGGATCGGTTTTGGGTTGGGCTAGTATAAGTTCGAGCGAGCGCAGCGAGCGAGCAACGATCGCGACCGTTACTTCGTACGTCCACGGTATATTTTCGTTACGTTAATTTTTCGTTACTTTCGTCTCGTTTCTTGGATCGATCGAGAGCGGTTTGGTCGATGGTGAAAGAAGGAAAAAACGAGAGAACGAAAAGTAAAAGAGGAGCGAGCGCGCGTCTCGCCCTTGCGAATTACGTCGTCGTATTTTCGTACGTACGTACGTACCTTAAGAATATCGTACGTACCCCGGCGCTGACCCGCGATGCGGGGGGTTGGGGGGGGGGGAGTGGCGCCCGGGCACGCCCTCGAGACGTTATCTCTATTGGATTTAAAGGAAAAAAAAATCGCTACGTACGACCATCGTTCGCATCGACGGCCGTACGTAGCGAAATTGTGTTTGGAATTAAATTGTCGATTCCAGCGGAGTATTGGTTTTTTGCTTGAAAACGACAAAGTCCAGCGGCGTATTGCTTTTGAATCGCACTCGACGAAAATTGATTTAAAGGAAAAAAAATCGCTACGTACGACCATCTAAGGCCGTACGCAGCGAAATTCCTTTTTCAAGCGCACGCGACAAAGTCCAGCGGCGTATTGCTTTTTCAAGCATACTTAAAAAATTCAAAGTCCAGCGGCGTATTGCTTTCGCTGGCATATAAAAATTCAAAGTCCAGCGGCGTATTGCTTTCGCCGGCATATAAAAATTCAAAGTCCAGCGGCGTATTGCTTTCGCTGGCATATAAAAATTCAAAGTCCAGCGGCGTATTGCTTTCGCCGGCATATAAAAATTCAAAGTCCAGCGGCGTATTGCTTTCGCTGGCATATGAAAATTCAAAGTCCAGCGGCGTATTGCTTTC
>NW_027212644.1:35000-40000 GCF_041682495.2 Bombus fervidus | reverse complement strand
TATTCTCGAGGCGCCTGCGTGAGGTCGTAAACAGAAAGACCCGCCGTCTCCGAATAATATAACACACGGAAAACTTAAAAAGATTCTCGAGGCGCTTGCGTGAGGTCGTACACAGAAAGACCCGCCGTCTCCGAATCCTATAACACGAAACCGCTACTATTAATAATAATAATAATAATAATAATAACGATATGTGAGGGAACTTGAGCTGAACACATATCGAAAAAACTAAAAGTTACAGTGGAAACCACGTGTAATGAGAAATGCGATCGAGGCGCCTGCGTGAGGTCGTACACAGAAAGACCCGCCGTCACGATCTCGTATTTCGTATTTGCATCGTGGAAATCCAACGAACGAACAATATAATATATAAACTAAAATCTCTAAAGTGCCTCGTGTCGGAGAGATCACTGCTCACACCTCTTCTATATTTCGTAGTTGCGTTGCGTAGGCCTCACCTCCTAGCAACGGGACATAAGGAAGACTGCTCTTTGGGATCGAACGAAGCGTCTATAACGAGTCGTCGACGAGAGCGAAAGAACGCGAATAGCGAGCCGCAGAAAAATAGGATACCGAATTATATATCTTCGAAGGTTCTCTTCGAAGATCCATGGATACCTATATCTGCGCGTCTCCAGCTATCTCGCGCGTCTCTCAAACTCTCGTCGTTCCTCGAAACGTGCTTCCTACCCAAAGGGCGTTCGTTCTTCCTATGTCGTTTCGTTGTCGTTCGTTTCAACGGCGAACGATATACGATGTTCGACAAAACGAAACCACGTTGTACGTTCGTACTCGTGGATCGGGTAACCTAGAACGAAAACGCATTGCGTGGATGTTGGCCCGAAAAGATATATACCAGTGCGAGTGATGGTAAAGAGTATAACGATTCTTAACTAGACGAAGTTGGTTCGGAGGGGACCGCCGGCCGTCTCTCTATCCTCGCGAGTCTAATGCCTCGTTCCGTCGCTAGAGTTTTTCAAACTCTGCTTCTGGCTATCGGAAGAATAGACCGCGCCGCGAGGAAGAGGAACGACGACCGTGCGCGTCCCATCGATTTTTTTTATTTTTACCTGAACCACCGAAGTCGATTCAGAGGGGACCGCCGGCCGTCTCTCTATCCTCGTTGTCGTGAGTCATATGCCTCGTTCCGTCGCTAGAGTTTTTCAAACTCTGCTTCTGGCTATCGGGAAGAAACGACCGCGCGAGGAAGACGACGACGACGACCGTGCGCGTCCCATCGAATTTTTTTTTATTTTTACCTGATCGACGGAAGTTTCGTCCGGTTCGTCTCTTTTACCATCGTCTCGTCGACCCGTTCAGAGGGGACCGCCTGTCCATATCCTCGTTGTCGTGAGTCATATGCCTCGTTCCGTCGCTAGAGTTTTTCAAACTCTGCTTCTGGCTATCGGGAAGAAACGACCGCGCGAGGCCGATGGCTGCGAGTCCCATCGAATTTTTTTTAAACGCACGCACACACATACACCTGAACGGAGATGCGTTCCTTTTCGTCGCGATTTTTCGCGCTTTAGTCGTCGTTGTCGCCATCCGTTCGGAGGGGACCGCCGGCCGTCTCTCTATCCTCGTTGTCGAGAGTCTAATGCCTCGTTCCGTCGCTAGAGTTTTTCAAACTCTGCTTCTGGCTATCGGGAAGAAAAGACCGCGCGAGGAAGAGGAAGGACGACCGTGCGCGTCCCTTTCGAATTTTTTTTTATTTTTACCTGAGCGACCAAAGTGGATTCAGAGGGGACCGCCGGCCGTCTCTCTATCTTCGTTGTCGCGAGTCTAATGCCTCGTTCCGTCGCTAGAGTTTTTCAACTCTGCTTCTGGCTATCGGGAAGAATAGACCGCGCGCGAGGAAGAGGAAGGACGACCCGTGCGCGTCCCATCGATTTTTTTTATTTTTACCTGAACCACCGAAGTCGATTCAGAGGGGACCGCCGGCCGTGTCTGTATCCTCGTTGTCGAGAGTCTAATGCCTCGTTCCGTCGCTAGAGTTTTTCAAACTCTGCTTCTGGCTATCGGGAAGAAACGACCGCGCGAGGAAGACTACGACCGTGCGCGTCCATCGATTTTTTTTTACCCGAACGATGGAGATGCATATCGGCTGTTTGCTTCGAATAACTGGACGAGAGGAACGAACATATATATATATCATGGGCTAGCCACCGTGCGCTTTCTTCGCGAGATCGTGTGCTGTACAGAGGATTCAGAATCGGGTGTTATATCCCCGTCGTTTCCTGACGAACGGAGCTTCGATCTCGTTGGTTGTTATATATTATAATGCACTTTACGCCCGGTCGGCGGGCTGCGTGTGTCGTCGCGCAGTCCGTCCGATTTCGTTTTCGAACGTATTTTCGTGTCGTCAATCATATGGCGACTTCCGCGCGTTCGATTCCCGTGGTCGGACGTTTGTCGATATCGGCTTCTTTCGAACCGAGAATAAGAGTACAAAAACCTGAGTACACAAACAAAAATCCATGCATAAACGATTACCCTGAACGGTGGATCACTTGGCTCGTGGGTCGATGAAGAACGCAGCTAATTGCGCGTCAACGTGTGAACTGCAGGACACATGAACATCGACATTTCGAACGCACATTGCGGTCCACGGATACAATTCCTGGACCACGCCTGGCTGAGGGTTGCTCACGTAAACCTAAGACTGCTTGCGTTGCGTATCGTTGCTCTCGGTCCGTATCTCTCTGTTCTTTCTTGCCTCGTCGACAGCCCGCCGTCGTTCGTTTTATCTTTAAACGAACGTTTCTGAGTCGGAGGACGAGCGCCAAGCAAAAGAATACGAATTAAAGAGCGGTCGAGGGCTCGTACGCGACGTACGAGCGATTGTTGGACGTTCGTCGGCGTTCGTCGCTGGATCGTGTGGAGACCGGCGTACGCATGCTCTCGATACAAATATATATGAAAAATCTATCGCGTTCACGGGAGACTCGCAAAACTACCTCCGTCTCTTCTCTGTCCCTTCTTGGCTTGACAACCCGCCGTCGTTCGTGTTTTACGAACGTTTCTGAGTCGGACGAAGCGCAAGAAGAAGGATACGAATTAAAAGAGCGCGGAGAGAACCGTCGTCGTCGACGCGGTTATCGAGATACACAGAGCGAGTTTTCTTCGTGGCCGATTTTTTTTTTCTTTTTGTATCAGCCTCTGCTACGTTTTGTTAGTCTTCGATAAGCACGAATGACCGCGCCCCCGACGTCGTCTTAAATGAATTTTTGGCGAGACTGAGAGAAAGCAAAAATATTTTTGAACAAAGTCAGTCGAGAGAGGAGAGAAAAGAGAACCAAGATATTAAAACCTAAACCTAAACTTGGTGGCGTAACGAAAAACTGTGTGCCTTAAAGAAACACAACCGTCTTTTCATCAAGATGTTTTTACTCGTACAGCCCCAGGGATCGAATACCCACTCCGTCTGTTCGTGCGGCAGAGATGTATTCTGCAGGCGCGAGACGACTGACGAGAAGACAACGAGGACCGTCGCATCGATGGGTCGTCGTTGCGTTTTTCATCCTCTGTGCTTTTTTCTGTTCTTCGCGAACCCAGAGAAAGCCGTAGATCCGGGAACGGACACACGAGATTTCTTCGAACGCTGATGACTTAGGGAGATGATCCCCAGCGTTGCGCGGAGATCGGAGAGTACGCGTACATGTATCGGGACGAATTTTTCCCCGTCGGTCGCGTATCTCTCTGCCCGCGCGCCTGGCCCAAAGCCACGTTCGTCGGAAATCAACGAAAAGTGTGTTACGATCTAGCGTGCGTCTACGATCGGCTATATTTAAGGGTGACGAAGAAGAGAAAAGCTCACGGTGTTGCGCAACGTTTCTGTACTCGATTTTAAGATGTGCATGTGAGTCCGTTACAAAGTTGTTCGGATCGTCGAAAATAGTCGTTTTCGTCGTCGTGCGAAGAGAATAATCTCTGACATTGGCACGGAGAGATCGCGCAGAGGAAGAGAACGATCCTCTTTGGCGAGGCTCGAGGAAACTTGATTAGAGACGAGGTATACACGCGCCGTACGTACGACGTACGCGCGTGTGATTTTTTTTTGCTTTAAGGCGATTCGGCGCTCCGAGTATTAGAGAAAAAGAGATCGTTGGTCATCCCATGTCTCTTCGTCGTCTATCGCTGGACCGCGCATCCTAACGTATCGCCGGTCGTCCAGTCCCCGAGTAATAAATTCACCCCGTTGTGTACGTCTCGCGCTCGCTTTTCCACTTGCGTGAGTTCCCGTGCGTTTTCGTCGTTGGTACAGAGCAAAGAAACCGATATGTTATATACATGTCGCGTGTTCGATCTCTGTGCCAGCAATAACAGGCGAAAACAAGGAACCGCTGGAATCGTCGAGAAGAGAGAAACGGCTACGGGAGATATATTATACATAACACGTGTATATATATATATATATATTATACAAAGAGGACGGGCGTTAAAAACCGGAGATCGTTACGGGTGTCTTGCGTGAGTCTTAGCTCGAACATGATACGACGAACGAAGTTTAAAAGGCACTTTGGCGAGATGCATAAAACGTTTCTCGATCGAGATAGAATATAAGGTTCTCGATTCTATTCGAATTAATTTTTTTTTTTTATTTTTTTTTCTCTTTGAGGCGATTCTCGGAGAGAGAAATAAAAATAAAGACCCTCTGTCGCATTGTTATCAAACCGTCTTGCTTTTCTCGAATCGCGCCCACATGGCACGAAATTTTTTTTTCTTTGAAAAAAAAAATTGTCACCGTGTCGTGACGTTGAAGCGACCTCAGAGTAGGCGAGATCACCCGCTGAATTTAAGCATATTACTAAGCGGAGGAAAAGAAACTAACAAGGATTTCCTTAGTAGCGGCGAGCGAACAGGAATTAGCCCAGCACTGAATCCCGCGGTTCCGCCGTTGGGAAATGTAGTGTTCGGGAGGATCCGTTTATCCCGTGACGTCGAACCGCGTCCAAGTCCATCTTGAATGGGGCCATGTACCCACAGAGGGTGCCAGGCCC
>NW_027212644.1:25000-30000 GCF_041682495.2 Bombus fervidus | reverse complement strand
AATTTTTATATGCCGGCGAAAGCAATACGCCGCTGGACTTTGAATTTTTATATGCCAGCGAAAGCAATACGCCGCTGGACTTTGAATTTTTATATGCCGGCGAAAGCAATACGCCGCTGGACTTTGAATTTTTATATGCCAGCGAAAGCAATACGCCGCTGGACTTTGAATTTTTTAAGTATGCTTGAAAAAGCAATACGCCGCTGGACTTTGTCGCGTGCGCTTGAAAAAGGAATTTCGCTGCGTACGGCCTTAGATGGTCGTACGTAGCGATTTTTTTTCCTTTAAATCAATTTTCGTCGAGTGCGATTCAAAAGCAATACGCCGCTGGACTTTGTCGTTTTCAAGCAAAAACCAATACTCCGCTGGAATCGACAATTTAATTCCAAACACAATTTCGCTACGTACGGCCGTCGATGCGAACGATGGTCGTACGTAGCGATTTTTTTTTCCTTTAAATCCAATAGAGATAACGTCTCGAGGGCGTGCCCGGGCGCCACTCCCCCCCCCCCAACCCCCCGCATCGCGGGTCAGCGCCGGGGTACGTACGATATTCTTAAGGTACGTACGTACGTACGAAAATACGACGACGTAATTCGCAAGGGCGAGACGCGCGCTCGCTCCTCTTTTACTTTTCGTTCTCTCGTTTTTTCCTTCTTTCACCATCGACCAAACCGCTCTCGATCGATCCAAGAAACGAGACGAAAGTAACGAAAAATTAACGTAACGAAAATATACCGTGGACGTACGAAGTAACGGTCGCGATCGTTGCTCGCTCGCTGCGCTCGCTCGAACTTATACTAGCCCAACCCAAAACCGATCCCGCGAGTTTCTCCGATTTCAAGAGAAATCGAGGAACGAACGCGAAAAAGGGATTGGTTTTGGGTTGGGCTAGTTTTTTTTTCGAGCGAGCGCAGCGAGCGAGCAACGCTCGAGAGCCCGTCTGACTTTGAAAAATTTTCGTACCGAACGGTTATTTCCAGTTATTTCGCTTAAAAGCGTTGTGATGCGTATATATTTTTACATAAATGGGAATATCATGTATTCCTACGTCGGGATTAAGCGTTTATTTCGTCCCGAGAACGTTAAAAAAAAATTTTTAATCGAACCGTTTTTTCGAATTTTTTCGCTTAAAAGCGTTACAAGGTGCTAATATTTGTGCATAAATCGCTTTAGAATGACGTTTTACATCGGGATTAAGCGTTTATTTCGTCGCTGGAAAGTTATATAAAAAAAGTATGATCGCGCCCGGGACGTTGGAACTTAGTCGCATTCTCGACCGGTACGTAGGGACTTAGAAAAATTTTCGACCGAAAAGTTATTTCGAGTTATTTCGCTTAAAAGCGTTATAAGGTATGAATATTTTTATAGAAATCGTTATGGTTCGACGAATTCTAGTCGACTGTAACGATTTCGTTTTATTTTTTTAAAAAATTGCCCCCTCCGGACCGACATGACCGGGCGGTTGGCACTTCGTCGATCCCCCGGCCGGTACGTAGGGACTTAGAAAAATTCCGGTCCAAAAAGTTATTTCGAGTTATCTCGCTAAAAAGCGTTACGAGGTATGAATATTTTTATATAAATGGCAATATTATGTATTTCTACGTCGGGATTAAGCGTTTATTTCGTCCCGAGAACTTTAAAAAAAATTTTTTAATCGAACCGTTTTTTCGAATTTTTTCGCTTAAAAGCGTTACAAGGTACGAATATTCTTGCATAAATCGCTTTAGAATGACGTTTTACGTCGGGATTAAGCGTTTATTTCGTCGCTGGAAAGTTATATAAAAAAAGTATGATCGCGCCCGGGACGTTGGAACTTAGTCGCATTCTCGACCGGTACGTTGGGACTTAGAAAAATTTCGGACCGAAAAGTTTTTTCGAGTTATTTCGTTAAAAAGCGTTACGAGGTATGAATATTTTTATAGAAATCGTTATGGTTCGACGAATTCTAGTCGAACGTAACGATTTCGTTTTATTTTTTTAAAAAATTGCCCCCTCCGGACCGACATGACCGGGCGGTTGGCACTTCGTCGATCCCCCGGCCGGGACGTAGGGACTTAGAAAAATTCCGGACCGAAAAGTTATTTCGAGTTATCTCGCTTAAAAGCGTTATGATGCGTATATATTTTTACATAAATAGCAATATTACGTATTTCTACGTCGGGATTAAGCGTTTATTTCGTCCCGACAACGTTAAAAAAAAATTTTTAATCGAACCGTTTTTTCGAATTTTTTCGCTTAAAAGCGTTATAAGGTGCGAATATTCTTGCATAAATCGCTTTAAAATGACGTTTTACATCGGGATTAAGCGTTTATTTCGTCCCCGAAAGGTGCCGTAAAAAATTTACGATCGCGCCCGAGACGTTGGAACTTAGTCGCATTCTCGAGCGGTACGTTGGGACTTAGAAAAATTTCGGACCGAAACGTTATTTCGAGTTATTTCGCTTAAAAGCGTTACGAGGTATGAATATTTTTATAGAAATCGTTATGGTTCGACGAATTCTAGTCGAACGTAACGATTTCGTTTTATTTTTTTAAAAAATTGCCCCCTCCGGACCGACATGACCGGGAGGTTGGCACTTCGTCGATCCCCCGGCCGGTACGTAGGGACTTAGAAAAATTTCGGACCGAAAAGTTATTTCGAGTTATCTCGCTTAAAAGCGTTACGAGGTATGAATATTTTTATATAAATGGGAATATTATGTATTTCTACGTCGGGATTAAGCGTTTATTTCGTCCCGAGAACTTTAAAAAAAATTTTTAATCGAACCGTTTTTTCGAATTTTTTCGCTTAAAAGCGTTACAAGGTGCTAATATTTGTGCATAAATCGCTTTAAAATGACGTTTTACATCGGGATTAAGCGTTTATTTCGTCGCTGGAAAGTTATATAAAAAAAGTACGATCGCGCCCGGGACGTTGGAACTTAGTCGCATTCTCGAGCGGTACGTAGGGACTTAGAAAATTTCGGACCGAAAAGTTTTTTCGAGTTATTTCGTTAAAAAGCGTTATGAGGTACGAATATTTTTATATAAATGGGAATGTTATTAAGTTTTACGTCGGGATTAAACGTTTATTTGGTCCCGAAAACGTTAAAAAAAAATAGTGGACCGACGCGACTCGGCCCGTCGGACTTTGTCATACTCTCCACCGGTACGTAGGGACTTAGAAAAATTTTCGACCGAACAGTTTTTTCGAGTTATTTCGCTTAAAAGTGTTATAAGGTATGAATATTTTTATATAAATCGCTATATTATTATATTTTACGTCGGGATTAAACGTTTATTTGGTCCCGAAAACGTTAAAGAAAAATAGTGGACCGACGCGACTCGGCCCGTCGGACTTGGTCATACTCTCCACCGGTACGTAGGGACTTAGAAAAATTTTCGACCGAAAAGTTTTTTCGAGTTATTTCGCTTAAAAGTGTTATAAGGTATGAATATTTTTATATAAATCGCTATATTATTATATTTTACGTCGGGATTAAACGTTTATTTGGTCCCGAAAACGTTAAAAAAAAATAGTGGACCGACGCGACTCGGCCCGTCGGACTTGGTCATACTCTCCACCGGTACGTAGGGACTTAGAAAAATTTTCGACCGAAAAGTTTTTTCGAGTTATTTCGCTTAAAAGTGTTATAAGGTATGAATATTTTTATATAAATCGCTATATTATTATATTTTACGTCGGGATTAAACGTTTATTTGGTCCCGAAAACGTTAAAAAAAAATAGTGGACCGACGCGACTCGGCCCGTCGGACTTGGTCATACTCTCCACCGGTACGTAGGGACTTAGAAAAATTTTCGACCGAAAAGTTTTTTCGAGTTATTTCGTTAAAAAGCGTTATAAGGTACGAATATTTTTATATAAATCGCTATATTATTATATTTTACGTCGGGATTAAACGTTTATTTGGTCCCGAAAACGTTAAAGAAAAATAGTGGACCGACGCGACTCGGCCCGTCGGACTTGGTCATACTCTCCACCGGTACGTAGGGACTTAGAAAAATTTTCGACCGAAAAGTTTTTTCGAGTTATTTCGTTAAAAAGCGTTATAAGGTACGAATATTTTTATATAAATCGCTATATTATTATATTTTACGTCGGGATTAAACGTTTATTTGGTCCCGAAAACGTTAAAAAAAAATAGTGGACCGACGCGACTCGGCCCGTCGGACTTGGTCATACTCTCCACCGGTACGTAGGGACTTAGAAAAATTTTCGACCGAAAAGTTTTTTCGAGTTATTTCGTTAAAAAGCGTTATGAGGTATTAATATTTTTATATAAATCGTTGTATTATTATATTTTACGTCGGGATTAAACGTTTATTTGGTCCCGAAAACGTTAAAAAAAAATTTTTTATTCGAAAGGTTTTTTTGAATTATTTCGCTTAAAAGCGTTATAAGGTGCGAATATTCTTGCATAAATCGCTTTAAAATGACGTTTTACATCGGGATTAAGCATTTATTTCGTCGCTGAAAAGTTATATAAAAAAAGTATGATCGCGCCCGGGACGTTGGAACTTAGTCGCATTCTCGAGCGGTACGTAGGGACTTAGAAAAATTTCGGACCGAAAAGTTTTTTCGAGTTATTTCGTTAAAAAGCGTTATGAGGTATGAATATTTTTATATAAATCGCTATATTATTGTATTTTACGTCGGGATTAAACGTTTATTTCGTCCGTGGAAGGTTAAAAAAAAACGGACGGATACGACCGGGCCTTTGGAACTTTGTCTCATTCTGGACCGGTACGTTGGGACTTAGAAAAATTTCGGCCGGCGGAAAAGTCCGAAATACTTATTTCGAGTTATTTCGTTAAAAAGCGTTATAAGGTATAAATATTTTTGCGGAAACGGTTATATCTCTATTAAATACAACTGGATTAAACGTTTTTTCGAATTTTTTAAAAAATTTGTGTTCGACGAACTGACACGACTGCGATATTTGTTTAATTATTTCGTTAATTAACGTTGCAAGGTATATATTTTTTTGCATATTTC
>NW_027212644.1:17500-20000 GCF_041682495.2 Bombus fervidus | reverse complement strand
GTCGTGAGTCATATGCCTCGTTCCGTCGCTAGAGTTTTTCAAACTCTGCTTCTGGCTATCGGGAAGAAACGACCGCGCGAGGAAGACGACGACGACGACCGTGCGCGTCCCATCGAATTTTTTTTTATTTTTACCTGATCGACGGAAGTTTCGTCCGGTTCGTCTCTTTTACCATCGTCTCGTCGACCCGTTCAGAGGGGACCGCCTGTCCATATCCTCGTTGTCGTGAGTCATATGCCTCGTTCCGTCGCTAGAGTTTTTCAAACTCTGCTTCTGGCTATCGGGAAGAAACGACCGCGCGAGGCCGATGGCTGCGAGTCCCATCGAATTTTTTTTAAACGCACGCACACACATACACCTGAACGGAGATGCGTTCCTTTTCGTCGCGATTTTTCGCGCTTTAGTCGTCGTTGTCGCCATCCGTTCGGAGGGGACCGCCGGCCGTCTCTCTATCCTCGTTGTCGAGAGTCTAATGCCTCGTTCCGTCGCTAGAGTTTTTCAAACTCTGCTTCTGGCTATCGGGAAGAAAAGACCGCGCGAGGAAGAGGAAGGACGACCGTGCGCGTCCCTTTCGAATTTTTTTTTATTTTTACCTGAGCGACCAAAGTGGATTCAGAGGGGACCGCCGGCCGTCTCTCTATCTTCGTTGTCGCGAGTCTAATGCCTCGTTCCGTCGCTAGAGTTTTTCAAACTCTGCTTCTGGCTATCGGGAAGAATAGACCGCGCGCGAGGAAGAGGAAGGACGACCGTGCGCGTCCCATCGATTTTTTTTATTTTTACCTGAACCACCGAAGTCGATTCAGAGGGGACCGCCGGCCGTGTCTGTATCCTCGTTGTCGAGAGTCTAATGCCTCGTTCCGTCGCTAGAGTTTTTCAAACTCTGCTTCTGGCTATCGGGAAGAAACGACCGCGCGAGGAAGACTACGACCGTGCGCGTCCCATCGATTTTTTTTTACCCGAACGATGGAGATGCATATCGGCTGTTTGCTTCGAATAACTGGACGAGAGGAACGAACATATATATATATCATGGGCTAGCCACCGTGCGCTTTCTTCGCGAGATCGTGTGCTGTACAGAGGATTCAGAATCGGGTGTTATATCCCCGTCGTTTCCTGACGAACGGAGCTTCGATCTCGTTGGTTGTTATATATTATAATGCACTTTACGCCCGGTCGGCGGGCTGCGTGTGTCGTCGCGCAGTCCGTCCGATTTCGTTTTCGAACGTATTTTCGTGTCGTCAATCATATGGCGACTTCCGCGCGTTCGATTCCCGTTGGTCGGACGTTTGTCGGATATCGGCTTCTTTCGAACCGAGAATAAGAGTACAAAAACCTGAGTACACAAACAAAAATCCATGCATAAACGATTACCCTGAACGGTGGATCACTTGGCTCGTGGGTCGATGAAGAACGCAGCTAATTGCGCGTCAACGTGTGAACTGCAGGACACATGAACATCGACATTTCGAACGCACATTGCGGTCCACGGATACAATTCCTGGACCACGCCTGGCTGAGGGTTGCTCACGTAAACCTAAGACTGCTTGCGTTGCGTATCGTTGCTCTCGGTCCGTATCTCTCTGTTCTTTCTTGCCTCGTCGACAGCCCGCCGTCGTTCGTTTTATCTTTAAACGAACGTTTCTGAGTCGGAGGACGAGCGCCAAGCAAAAGAATACGAATTAAAGAGCGGTCGAGGGCTCGTACGCGACGTACGAGCGATTGTTGGACGTTCGTCGGCGTTCGTCGCTGGATCGTGTGGAGACCGGCGTACGCATGCTCTCGATACAAATATATATGAAAAATCTATCGCGTTCACGGGAGACTCGCAAAACTACCTCCGTCTCTTCTCTGTCCCTTCTTGGCTTGACAACCCGCCGTCGTTCGTGTTTTACGAACGTTTCTGAGTCGGACGAAGCGCAAGAAGAAGGATACGAATTAAAAGAGCGCGGAGAGAACCGTCGTCGTCGACGCGGTTATCGAGATACACAGAGCGAGTTTTCTTCGTGGCCGATTTTTTTTTTCTTTTTGTATCAGCCTCTGCTACGTTTTGTTAGTCTTCGATAAGCACGAATGACCGCGCCCCCGACGTCGTCTTAAATGAATTTTTGGCGAGACTGAGAGAAAGCAAAAATATTTTTGAACAAAGTCAGTCGAGAGAGGAGAGAAAAGAGAACCAAGATATTAAAACCTAAACCTAAACTTGGTGGCGTAACGAAAAACTGTGTGCCTTAAAGAAACACAACCGTCTTTTCATCAAGATGTTTTTACTCGTACAGCCCCAGGGATCGAATACCCACTCCGTCTGTTCGTGCGGCAGAGATGTATTCTGCAGGCGCGAGACGACTGACGAGAAGACAACGAGGACCGTCGCATCGATGGGTCGTCGTTGCGTTTTTCATCCTCTGTGCTTTTTTCTGTTCTTCGCGAACCCAGAGAAAGCCGTAGATCCGGGAACGGACACACGAGATTTCTTCGAACGCTGATGACTTAGGGAGATGAT
>NW_027212644.1:0-10000 GCF_041682495.2 Bombus fervidus | reverse complement strand
AAAGGGATTGGTTTTGGGTTGGGCTAGTTTTTTTTTTCGAGCGAGCGCAGCGAGCGAGCAACGCTCGAGAGCCCGTCTGACTTTGAAAAATTTTCGTACCGAACGGTTATTTCCAGTTATTTCGCTTAAAAGCGTTGTGATGCGTATATATTTTTACATAAATGGGAATATCATGTATTCCTACGTCGGGATTAAGCGTTTATTTCGTCCCGAGAACTTTAAAAAAAATTTTAAATCGAACCGTTTTTTCGAATTTTTTCGCTTAAAAGCGTTACAAGGTGCTAATATTTGTGCATAAATCGCTTTAAAATGACGTTTTACATCGGGATTAAGGGTTTATTTCGTCCCCGAAAGGTGCCGTAAAAAATTTACGATCGCGCCCGAGACGTTGGAACTTAGTCTCATTCTCGAGCGGTACGTTGGGACTTAGAAAAATTTTCGACCGAAAAGTTATTTCGAGTTATCTCGCTTAAAAGCGTTGTAAGGTGTGAATATTTTTATAGAAATCGTTATGGTTCGACGAATTCTAGTCGAACGTAACGATTTCGTTTTATTTTTTTAAAAAATTGCCCCTTCCGGACCGACATGACCGGGCGGTTGGCACTTCGTCGATCCCCCGGCCGGTACGTAGGGACTTAGAAAAATTCCGGTCCAAAAAGTTATTTCGAGTTATTTCGCTAAAAAGCGTTACGAGGTATGAATATTTTTATATAAATGGGAATATTATGTATTTCTACGTCGGGATTAAGCGTTTATTTCGTCCCGAGAACGTTAAAAAAAAATTTTAATCGAACCGTTTTTTCGAATTTTTTCGCTTAAAAGCGTTATAAGGTGCGAATATTCTTGCATAAATCGCTTTAGAATGACGTTTTACATCGGGATTAAGGGTTTATTTCGTCCCCGCAAGGTGCCGTAAAAAATTTACGATCGCGCCCGAGACGTTGGAACTTAGTCTCATTCTCGAGCGGTACGTAGGGACTTGGAAAAATTCCGGTCCAAAAAGTTATTTCGAGTTATTTCGCTTAAAAGCGTTATAAGGTATGAATATTTTTATAGAAATCGTTACGGTTCGACGAATTCTAGTCGAACGTAACGATTTCGTTTTATTTTTTTTAAAAATTGCCCCCTCCGGACCGACATGACCGGGAGGTTGGCACTTCGTCGATCCCCCGGCCGGGACGTAGGGACTTAGAAAAATTCCGGTCCAAAAAGTTATTTCGAGTTATTTCGCTAAAACGCGTTATGATGCGTATATATTTTTACATAAATAGCAATATTATGTATTTCTACGTCGGGATTAAGCGTTTATTTCGTCCCGAGAACTTTAAAAAAAAATTTTTAATCGAACCGTTTTTTCGAATTTTTTCGCTTAAAAGCGTTATAAGGTGCGAATATTCTTGCATAAATCGCTTTAAAATGACGTTTTACGTCGGGATTAAGCGTTTATTTCGTCGCTGGAAAGTTATATAAAAAAAGTACGAACTCGTCCGGGACGTTGGAACTTAGTCTCATTCTGGACCGGTACGTTGGGACTTAGAAAAATTTTCGACCGAAAAGTTTTTTCGAGTTATTTCGTTAAAAAGCGTTATGAGGTATGAATATTTTTATATAAATCGCTATATTATTATATTTTACGTCGGGATTAAACGTTTATTTGGTCCTGAAAACGTTAAAAAAAAATAGTGGACCGACGCGACTCGGCCCGTCGGACTTTGTCATACTCTCCACCGGTACGTAGGGACTTAGAAAAATTTTCGACCGAAAAGTTTTTTCGAGTTATTTCGCTTAAAAGTGTTATAAGGTATGAATATTTTTATATAAATCGCTATATTATTATATTTTACGTCGGGATTAAACGTTTATTTCGTCCCGAAAACGTAAAAAAAAATTTTTAATCGAACCGTTTTTTCGAATTTTTTCGCTTAAAAGCGTTATAAGGTGCGAATATTCTTGCATAAATCGCTTTAAAATGACGTTTTACGTCGGTATTAAGCGTTTATTTCGTCGCTGAAAAGTTATATAAAAAAAGTATGATCGCGCCCGGGACGTTGGAACTTAGTCTCATTCTGGACCGGTACGTAGGGACTTAGAAAAATTTTCGACCGAAAAGTTTTTTCGAGTTATTTCGCTTAAAAGTGTTATAAGGTATGAATATTTTTATATAAATCGCTATATTATTGTATTTTACGTCGGGATTAAACGTTTATTTGGTCCCGAAAACGTTAAAAAAAAATAGTGGACCGACGCGACTCGGCCCGTCGGACTTTGTCATACTCTCCACCGGTACGTAGGGACTTAGAAAAATTTTCGACCGAAAAGTTTTTTCGAGTTATTTCGCTTAAAAGTGTTATAAGGTATGAATATTTTTATATAAATCGCTATATTATTATATTTTACGTCGGGATTAAACGTTTATTTCGTCCCGAAAACGTTAAAAAAAAATTTTTAATCGAACCGTTTTTTCGAATTTTTTCGCTTAAAAGCGTTATAAGGTGCGAATATTCTTGCATAAATCGCTTTAAAATGACTTTTTACGTCGGGATTAAGCGTTTATTTCGTCGCTGGAAAGTTATATAAAAAAAGTGCGAACTCGTCCGGGACGTTGGAACTTAGTCGCATTCTCGAGCGGTACGTAGGGACTTAGAAAAATTTCGGACCGAAAAGTTTTTTCGAGTTATTTCGTTAAAAAGCGTTATGAGGTATGAATATTTTTATATAAATCGCTATATTATTGTATTTTACGTCGGGATTAAACGTTTATTTCGTCCGTGGAAGGTTAAAAAAAAACGGACGGATACGACCGGGCCTTTGGAACTTTGTCTCATTCTGGACCGGTACGTTGGGACTTAGAAAAAATTTCGGCCGGCGGAAAAGTCCGAAATACTTATTTCGAGTTATTTCGTTAAAAAGCGTTATAAGGTATAAATATTTTTGCGGAAACGGTTATATCTCTATTAAATACAACTGGATTAAACGTTTTTTCGAATTTTTTAAAAAATTTGTGTTCGACGAACTGACACGACTGCGATATTTGTTTAATTATTTCGTTAATTAACGTTGCAAGGTATATATTTTTTTGCATATTTCTCGTTGTTTCAACGTGTTCTAATCGATTAAGAACGTGGTTTTTGTCCGTATTCGTTAAAAGAGGTGGTTTACTGATGCGATTTTGAAAAAAAAAAAAATTAAATTTTTCGATAAAAACTCGTTTAAAATATTAAAATAAGCGGTGCGTTAAAATATCTCGACGATAGGACGTTTTATAACGGTACTTTATTGGAACAAAGTGGTCGAGCGTTTCAGAGACTAAGTCCGACGGTACGTTGGGACTTAGAAAAATTTCGGCCGGCGGAAAAGTCCGAAAAGCTTATTTCGAGTTATTTCGTTAAAAAGCGTTATAAGGTATAAATATTTTTGCAGAAACGGTTATATCTCTATTAAATACAACTGGATTAAACGTTTTTTTCGAATTTTTTAAAAAATTAGTGTCCGTCGAACTGACACGACTGCGATATTTGTTTAATTTTTTCGTTAATTAACGTTGCAAGGTATATATTTTTTTGCATATTTCTCGTTGTTTTAACGTGTTCTAATCGATTAAGAACGTGGTTTTTGTCCGTATTCGTTAAAAGAGGTGGTTTACTGATGCGATTTTGAAAAAAAAAAAAAAATTAAATTTTTCGATAAAAACTCGTTTGAAATATTAAAATAAGCGGTGCGTTAAAATATCTCGACGATAGGATGTTTTCTAAGGGTAGTTTATTCGAAAAAAGTGGTCGAGCGTTTCAGAGACTAAGTCCGACGGTACGCTCTAACGGAGGTTTTACATGGTAAGCGCCCGGCCGCTGGCCCGGCCGGCGCCGACCGTCCGGCCGGCGCTTTGGTATCTATAAGAGACACGTCGAGTCGGACGGTCCGGACGGAACAGCGTCGAGCGCGTGGCTATTCTACGGCCTCGGTTGAGAATTCAGTCACCGCTCCTCGAGTCTTAGTGAACTTTTTTGCTATTTCTCGACTGTTCCTTCGTTCTCGTATCGACTCTTTCTCTACACTGCTGCGCCGCGGTCGCTGTCCTGGACGTAATGACCAAATAACGTGGCAAGGTTCCCCTTAGTCGGGAAGCTGGATCCTGTATGCTCGCACTAACTTTAAAAAAAGTTAGGGCAGTGTGCTTGTTACTAACTGAGTATCAATTCATGCTGGTTCGGCAGAGACCGTTCCAAAACTTATGTTATAGCGTACGCAGTACGTTTTAAACATACGAAAGGCTAATGGGGAGCGTACTACCTTTTAGGAAGTGCGTTCTTTCTGATTGGAGAATATCAAAAGAACGAACGAATATGTTTCTTACGAGGACGGTACGTTCAGCATGCAGTTTACGTGCTTTTTACCGCTAAGGCATATTCGTTCAACCAACAAACCATTCTTACAGAATGATCCTATGAACAGAATGATCTTAAAATATTCCACACAAACAATCAAACGAACGAAAGAAAGTAAAGAGAGTGGCGAAATGAGAGGAGAGAGAGTAGTGGCGTTCGACGTTACAACGGGAATTAAAAGGGTGTCGTCGAACGTTCACTAAGAACGAAAAGTCTCGTCGTACGGTGTTACGGACCCACCTACGACACTCTGAGGCTATTTTAAAAAGAGAGTCTTTTGACTCTAATATATATATAAAATACAAAGTTCCCTGGTTGATCCTGCCAGTAGTCATATGCTTGTCTCAAAGATTAAGCCATGCATGTCTCAGTACATGCCGCATTAAGGTGAAACCGCGAATGGCTCATTAAATCAGTTATGGTTTCTTAGATCATACTTAAACTTACTTGGATAACTGTGGTAATTCTAGAGCTAATACATGCAAACAGATTCGTACCAGAGATGGTACGAATGCTTTTATTAGATCAAAACCAATCGGTGGCGGATGGCTCGTCCGTTCGTCCATCGTTTGTTTTGGTGACTCTGAATAACTTTGTGCTGATCGCATGGTCATCTAGCACCGGCGACGCATCTTTCAAATGTCTGCCTTATCAACTGTCGATGGTAGGTTCTGCGCCTACCATGGTTGTAACGGGTAACGGGGAATCAGGGTTCGATTCCGGAGAGGGAGCCTGAGAAACAGCTACCACATCCAAGGAAGGCAGCAGGCGCGCAAATTACCCACTCCCGGCACGGGGAGGTAGTGACGAAAAATAACGATACGGGACTCATCCGAGGCCCCGTAATCGGAATGAGTACACTTTAAATCCTTTAACGAGGACCAATTGGAGGGCAAGTCTGGTGCCAGCAGCCGCGGTAATTCCAGCTCCAATAGCGTATATTAAAGTTGTTGCGGTTAAAAAGCTCGTAGTTGAATCTGTGTGTCACAGTGTCGGTTCACCGCTCGCGGTGTTTAACTGGCATTATGTGGTACGTCCTATCGGTGGGCTTAGCTCCTCGCGGGGCGGTCCAACTAATATCCCATCGCGGTGCTCTTCACTGAGTGTCGAGGTGGGCCGATACGTTTACTTTGAACAAATTAGAGTGCTTAAAGCAGGCTACCTTCGCCTGAATACTGTGTGCATGGAATAATGGAATAGGACCTCGGTTCTATTTTGTTGGTTTTCGGAGCCCCGAGGTAATGATTAATAGGGACAGATGGGGGCATTCGTATTGCGACGTTAGAGGTGAAATTCTTGGATCGTCGCAAGACGGACAGAAGCGAAAGCATTTGCCAAAAATGTTTTCATTAATCAAGAACGAAAGTTAGAGGTTCGAAGGCGATCAGATACCGCCCTAGTTCTAACCATAAACGATGCCAGCCAGCGATCCGCCGAAGTTCCTCCGATGACTCGGCGGGCAGCTTCCGGGAAACCAAAGCTTTTGGGTTCCGGGGGAAGTATGGTTGCAAAGCTGAAACTTAAAGGAATTGACGGAAGGGCACCACCAGGAGTGGAGCCTGCGGCTTAATTTGACTCAACACGGGAAACCTCACCAGGCCCGGACACCGGAAGGATTGACAGATTGATAGCTCTTTCTTGATTCGGTGGGTGGTGGTGCATGGCCGTTCTTAGTTGGTGGAGCGATTTGTCTGGTTAATTCCGATAACGAACGAGACTCTAGCCTGCTAAATAGACGTAAATTATGGTATCTCGAAGGCCCCCGGCTTCGGTCGGCGGGTTTTTACTACCAACGTACAAACAAATCTTCTTAGAGGAACAGGCGGCTTCTAGCCGCACGAGATTGAGCAATAACAGGTCTGTGATGCCCTTAGATGTTCTGGGCCGCACGCGCGCTACACTGAAGGAATCAGCGTGTTTTCCCTGGCCGAAAGGCCCGGGTAACCCGCTGAACCTCCTTCGTGCTAGGGATTGGGGCTTGCAATTATTCCCCATGAACGAGGAATTCCCAGTAAGCGCGAGTCATAAGCTCGCGTTGATTACGTCCCTGCCCTTTGTACACACCGCCCGTCGCTACTACCGATTGAATGATTTAGTGAGGTCTTCGGACTGGTGCGCGGCCAATGTGATAAGCATTGCCGATGTTACCGGGAAGATGACCAAACTTGATCATTTAGAGGAAGTAAAAGTCGTAACAAGGTTTCCGTAGGTGAACCTGCGGAAGGATCATTAACGAAAAATACAAAAACACAAAGAATATATTTGACTTGAACACTGTATAATAAAATATATATATATCGTCGGTAAGGAGCCGTACTCCTCCTATATCGACACAAAGTATATACGACGTATTAACAAGCTATATACTTTGACAAAAGCCAAATTTTTTACAATAAGGAGGTGAGAGACGCTCCAGTTACGAAACTATACGAAGAGTGTGGCACTCTCTCTCGATCATCGGGATGAAGAGATATACTTTTACACGAATAATTCGAGGCGCCTGCGTGAGGTCGTACACAGAAAGACCCGCCGTCTCCGAATAATATTATAACAAACGAAAAACTTAAAAATATTCTCGAGGCGCCTGCGTGAGGTCGTACACAGAAAGACCCGCCGTCTCCGAATAATATTATAACAAACGAAAAACTTAAAAAGATTCTCGAGGCGCTTGCGTGAGGTCGTACACAGAAAGACCCGCCGTCTCCGAATCCTATAACACGAAACCGCTACTATTAATAATAATAATAATAATAACGATATGTGAGGGAACTTGAGCTGAACACATATCGAAAAAACTAAAAGTTACAGTGGAAACCACGTGTAATGAGAAATGCGATCGAGGCGCCTGCGTGAGGTCGTACACAGAAAGACCCGCCGTCACGATCTCGTATTTCGTATTTGCATCGTGGAAATCCAACGAACGAACAATATAATATATAAACTAAAATCTCTAAAGTGCCTCGTGTCGGAGAGATCACTGCTCACACCTCTTCTATATTTCGTAGTTGCGTTGCGTAGGCCTCACTCCTAGCAACGGGACATAAGGAAGACTGCTCTTTGGGATCGAACGAAGCGTCTATAACGAGTCGTCGACGAGAGCGAAAGAACGCGAATAGCGAGCCGCAGAAAAAAAGGATACCGAATTATATATCTTCGAAGGTTCTCTTCGAAGATCCATGGATACCTATATCTGCGCGTCTCCAGCTATCTCGCGCGTCTCTCCAAACTCTCGTCGTTCCTCGAAACGTGCTTCCTACCCAAAGGGCGTTCGTTCTTCCTATGTCGTTTCGTTGTCGTTCGTTTCAACGGCGAACGATATACGATGTTCGACAAAACGAAACCACGTTGTACGTTCGTACTCGTGGATCGGGTAACCTAGAACGAAAACGCATTGCGTGGATGTTGGCCCGAAAAGATATATACCAGTGCGAGTGATGGTAAAGAGTAACGATTCTTAACTAGACGAAGTTGGTTCGGAGGGGACCGCCGGCCGTCTCTCTATCCTCGCGAGTCTAATGCCTCGTTCCGTCGCTAGAGTTTTTCAAACTCTGCTTCTGGCTATCGGGAAGAATAGACCGCGCGCGCGAGGAAGAGGAAGGACGACCGTGCGCGTCCCATCGATTTTTTTTATTTTTACCTGAACCACCGAAGTCGATTCAGAGGGGACCGCCGGCCGTCTCTCTATCCTCGTTGTCGTGAGTCATATGCCTCGTTCCGTCGCTAGAGTTTTTCAAACTCTGCTTCTGGCTATCGGGAAGAAACGACCGCGCGAGGAAGACGACGACGACGACCGTGCGCGTCCCATCGAATTTTTTTTTATTTTTACCTGATCGACGGAAGTTTCGTCCGGTTCGTCTCTTTTACCATCGTCTCGTCGACCCGTTCAGAGGGGACCGCCTGTCCATATCCTCGTTGTCGTGAGTCATATGCCTCGTTCCGTCGCTAGAGTTTTTCAAACTCTGCTTCTGGATATCGGGAAGAAACGACCGCGCGAGGCCGATGGCTGCGAGTCCCATCGAATTTTTTTTAAACGCACGCACACACATACACCTGAACGGAGATGCGTTCCTTTTCGTCGCGATTTTTCGCGCTTTAGTCGTCGTTGTCGCCATCCGTTCGGAGGGGACCGCCGGCCGTCTCTCTATCCTCGTTGTCGAGAGTCTAATGCCTCGTTCCGTCGCTAGAGTTTTTCAAACTCTGCTTCTGGCTATCGGGAAGAAAAGACCGCGCGAGGAAGAGGAAGGACGACCGTGCGCGTCCCTTTCGAATTTTTTTTTATTTTTACCTGAGCGACCAAAGTGGATTCAGAGGGGACCGCCGGCCGTCTCTCTATCCTCGTTGTCGCGAGTCTAATGCCTCGTTCCGTCGCTAGAGTTTTTCAAACTCTGCTTCTGGCTATCGGGAAGAATAGACCGCGCGCGAGGAAGAGGAACGACGACCGTGCGCGTCCATCGATTTTTTTTATTTTTACCTGAACCACCGAAGTCGATTCAGAGGGGATCGCCGGCCGTCTCTCTATCCTCGTTGTCGAGAGTCTAATGCCTCGTTCCGTCGCTAGAGTTTTTCAAACTCTGCTTCTGGCTATCGGGAAGAAACGACCGCGCGAGGAAGACTACGACCGTGCGCGTCCCATCGATTTTTTTTTACCCGAACGATGGAGATGCATATCGGCTGTTTGCTTCGAATAACTGGACGAGAGGAACGAACATATATATATATCATGGGCTAGCCACCGTGCGCTTTCTTCGCGAGATCGTGTGCTGTACAGAGGATTCAGAATCGGGTGTTATATCCCCGTCGTTTCCTGACGAACGGAGCTTCGATCTCGTTGGTTGTTATATATTATAATGCACTTTACGCCCGGTCGGCGGGCTGCGTGTGTCGTCGCGCAGTCCGTCCGATTTCGTTTTCGAACGTATTTTCGTGTCGTCAATCATATGGCGACTTCCGCGCGTTCGATTCCCGTTGGTCGGACGTTTGTCGGATATCGGCTTCTTTCGAACCGAGAATAAGAGTACAAAAACCTGAGTACACAAACAAAAATCCATGCATAAACGATTACCCTGAACGGTGGATCACTTGGCTCGTGGGTCGATGAAGAACGCAGCTAATTGCGCGTCAACGTGTGAACTGCAGGACACATGAACATCGACATTTCGAACGCACATTGCGGTCCACGGATACAATTCCTGGACCACGCCTGGCTGAGGGTTGCTCACGTAAACCTAAGACTGCTTGCGTTGCGTATCGTTGCTCTCGGTCCGTCTCTCTCTGTTCTTTCTTGCCTCGTCGACAGCCCGCCGTCGTTCGTTTTATCTTTAAACGAACGTTTCCGAGTCGGAGGACGAGCGCCAAGCAAAAGAATACGAATTAAAGAGCGGTCGAGGGCTCGTACGCGACGTACGAGCGATTGTTGGACGTTCGTCGGCGTTCGTCGCTGGATCGTGTGGAGACCGGCGTACGCATGCTCTCGATACAAATATATATGAAAAATCTATCGCGTTCACGGGAGACTCGCAAAACTACCTCCGTCTCTTCTCTGTCCCTTCTTGGCTTGACAACCCGCCGTCGTTCGTGTTTTACGAACGTTTCTGAGTCGGACGAAGCGCAAGAAGAAG
>NW_027212643.1:32500-41829 GCF_041682495.2 Bombus fervidus | reverse complement strand
GACGAGACGATGGTAAAAGAGACGAACCGGACGAAACTTCCGTCGATCAGGTAAAAATAAAAAAAAATTCGATGGGACGCGCACGGTCGTCGTCGTCGTCTTCCTCGCGCGGTCGTTTCTTCCCGATAGCCAGAAGCAGAGTTTGAAAAACTCTAGCGACGGAACGAGGCATATGACTCACGACAACGAGGATAGAGAGACGGCCGGCGGTCCCCTCTGAATCGACTTCGGTGGTTCAGGTAAAAATAAAAAAAATCGATGGGACGCGCACGGTCGTCGTTCCTCTTCCTCGCGCGCGGTCTATTCTTCCCGATAGCCAGAAGCAGAGTTTGAAAAACTCTAGCGACGGAACGAGGCATTAGACTCGCGAGGATAGAGAGACGGCCGGCGGTCCCCTCCGAACCAACTTCGTCTAGTTAAGAATCGTTATACTCTTTACCATCACTCGCACTGGTATATATCTTTTCGGGCCAACATCCACGCAATGCGTTTTCGTTCTAGGTTACCCGATCCACGAGTACGAACGTACAACGTGGTTTCGTTTTGTCGAACATCGTATATCGTTCGCCGTTGAAACGAACGACAACGAAACGACATAGGAAGAACGAACGCCCTTTGGGTAGGAAGCACGTTTCGAGGAACGACGAGAGTTTGGAGAGACGCGCGAGATAGCTGGAGACGCGCAGATATAGGTATCCATGGATCTTCGAAGAGAACCTTCGAAGATATATAATTCGGTATCCTATTTTTCTGCGGCTCGCTATTCGCGTTCTTTCGCTCTCGTCGACGACTCGTTATAGACGCTTCGTTCGATCCCAAAGAGCAGTCTTCCTTATGTCCCGTTGCTAGGAGGTGAGGCCTACGCAACGCAACTACGAAATATAGAAGAGGTGTGAGCAGTGATCTCTCCGACACGAGGCACTTTAGAGATTTTAGTTTATATATTATATTGTTCGTTCGTTGGATTTCCACGATGCAAATACGAAATACGAGATCGTGACGGCGGGTCTTTCTGTGTACGACCTCACGCAGGCGCCTCGATCGCATTTCTCATTACACGTGGTTTCCACTGTAACTTTTAGTTTTTTCGATATGTGTTCAGCTCAAGTTCCCTCACATATCGTTATTATTATTATTATTATTATTATTAATAGTAGCGGTTTCGTGTTATAGGATTCGGAGACGGCGGGTCTTTCTGTGTACGACCTCACGCAAGCGCCTCGAGAATCTTTTTAAGTTTTCCGTGTGTTATATTATTCGGAGACGGCGGGTCTTTCTGTTTACGACCTCACGCAGGCGCCTCGAGAATATTTTTAAGTTTTTCGTTTGTTATAATATTATTCGGAGACGGCGGGTCTTTCTGTGTACGACCTCACGCAGGCGCCTCGAATTATTCGTGTAAAAGTATATCTCTTCATCCCGATGATCGAGAGAGAGTGCCACACTCTTCGTATAGTTTCGTAACTGGAGCGTCTCCCACCTCCTTATTGTAAAAAATTTGGCTTTTGTCAAAGTATATAGCTTGTTAATACGTCGTATATACTTTGTGTCGATATAGGAGGAGTACGGCTCCTTACCGACGATATTATATATATTTTATTATACAGTGTTCAAGTCAAATATATTCTTTGTGTTTTTGTATTTTTCGTTAATGATCCTTCCGCAGGTTCACCTACGGAAACCTTGTTACGACTTTTACTTCCTCTAAATGATCAAGTTTGGTCATCTTCCCGGTAACATCGGCAATGCTTATCACATTGGCCGCGCACCAGTCCGAAGACCTCACTAAATCATTCAATCGGTAGTAGCGACGGGCGGTGTGTACAAAGGGCAGGGACGTAATCAACGCGAGCTTATGACTCGCGCTTACTGGGAATTCCTCGTTCATGGGGAATAATTGCAAGCCCCAATCCCTAGCACGAAGGAGGTTCAGCGGGTTACCCGGGCCTTTCGGCCAGGGAAAACACGCTGATTCCTTCAGTGTAGCGCGCGTGCGGCCCAGAACATCTAAGGGCATCACAGACCTGTTATTGCTCAATCTCGTGCGGCTAGAAGCCGCCTGTTCCTCTAAGAAGATTTGTTTGTACGTTGGTAGTAAAAACCCGCCGACCGAAGCCGGGGGCCTTCGAGATACCATAATTTACGTCTATTTAGCAGGCTAGAGTCTCGTTCGTTATCGGAATTAACCAGACAAATCGCTCCACCAACTAAGAACGGCCATGCACCACCACCCACCGAATCAAGAAAGAGCTATCAATCTGTCAATCCTTCCGGTGTCCGGGCCTGGTGAGGTTTCCCGTGTTGAGTCAAATTAAGCCGCAGGCTCCACTCCTGGTGGTGCCCTTCCGTCAATTCCTTTAAGTTTCAGCTTTGCAACCATACTTCCCCCGGAACCCAAAAGCTTTGGTTTCCCGGAAGCTGCCCGCCGAGTCATCGGAGGAACTTCGGCGGATCGCTGGCTGGCATCGTTTATGGTTAGAACTAGGGCGGTATCTGATCGCCTTCGAACCTCTAACTTTCGTTCTTGATTAATGAAAACATTTTTGGCAAATGCTTTCGCTTCTGTCCGTCTTGCGACGATCCAAGAATTTCACCTCTAACGTCGCAATACGAATGCCCCCATCTGTCCCTATTAATCATTACCTCGGGGCTCCGAAAACCAACAAAATAGAACCGAGGTCCTATTCCATTATTCCATGCACACAGTATTCAGGCGAAGGTAGCCTGCTTTAAGCACTCTAATTTGTTCAAAGTAAACGTATCGGCCCACCTCGACACTCAGTGAAGAGCACCGCGATGGGATATTAGTTGGGACCGCCCCGCGAGGAGCTAAGCCCACCGATAGGACGTACCACATAATGCCAGTTAAACACCGCGAGCGGTGAACCGACACTGTGACACACAGATTCAACTACGAGCTTTTTAACCGCAACAACTTTAATATACGCTATTGGAGCTGGAATTACCGCGGCTGCTGGCACCAGACTTGCCCTCCAATTGGTCCTCGTTAAAGGATTTAAAGTGTACTCATTCCGATTACGGGGCCTCGGATGAGTCCCGTATCGTTATTTTTCGTCACTACCTCCCCGTGCCGGGAGTGGGTAATTTGCGCGCCTGCTGCCTTCCTTGGATGTGGTAGCTGTTTCTCAGGCTCCCTCTCCGGAATCGAACCCTGATTCCCCGTTACCCGTTACAACCATGGTAGGCGCAGAACCTACCATCGACAGTTGATAAGGCAGACATTTGAAAGATGCGTCGCCGGTGCTAGATGACCATGCGATCAGCACAAAGTTATTCAGAGTCACCAAAACAAACGATGGACGAACGGACGAGCCATCCGCCACCGATTGGTTTTGATCTAATAAAAGCATTCGTACCATCTCTGGTACGAATCTGTTTGCATGTATTAGCTCTAGAATTACCACAGTTATCCAAGTAAGTTTAAGTATGATCTAAGAAACCATAACTGATTTAATGAGCCATTCGCGGTTTCACCTTAATGCGGCATGTACTGAGACATGCATGGCTTAATCTTTGAGACAAGCATATGACTACTGGCAGGATCAACCAGGGAACTTTGTATTTTATATATATATTATATATTAGAGTCAAAAGACTCTCTTTTTAAAATAGCCTCAGAGTGTCGTAGGTGGGTCCGTAACACCGTACGACGAGACTTTTCGTTCTTAGTGAACGTTCGACGACACCCTTTTAATTCCCGTTGTAACGTCGAACGCCACTACTCTCTCTCATTTCGCCACTCTCTCTTTACTTTCTTTCGTTCGTTTGATTGTTTGTGTGGAATATTTTAAGATCATTCTGTTCATAGGATCATTCTGTAAGAATGGTTTGTTGGTTGAACGAATATGCCTTAGCGGTAAAAAGCACGTAAACTGCATGCTGAACGTACCGTCCTCGTAAGAAACATATTCGTTCGTTCTTTTGATATTCTCCAATCAGAAAGAACGCACTTCCTAAAAGGTAGTACGCTCCCCATTAGCCTTTCGTATGTTTAAAACGTACTGCGTACGCTATAACATAAGTTTTGGAACGGTCTCTGCCGAACCAGCATGAATTGATACTCAGTTAGTAACAAGCACACTGCCCTAACTTTTTTTAAAGTTAGTGCGAGCATACAGGATCCAGCTTCCCGACTAAGGGGAACCTTGCCACGTTATTTGGTCATTACGTCCAGGACAGCGACCCGCGGCGCAGCAGTGTAGAGAAAGAGTCGATACGAGAACGAAGGAACAGTCGAGAAATAGTAAAAAAGTTCACTAAGACTCGAGGAGCGGTGACTGAATTCTCAACCGAGGCCGTAGAATAGCCACGCGCTCGACGCTGTTCCGTCCGGACCGTCCGACTCGACGTGTCTCTTATAGATACCAAAGCGCCGGCCGGACGGTCGGCGCCGGCCGGGCCAGCGGCCGGGCGCTTACCATGTAAAACCTCCGTTAGAGCGTACCGTCGGACTTAGTCTCTGAAACGCTCGACCACTTTTTTCGAATAAACTACCCTTAGAAAACATCCTATCGTCGAGATATTTTAACGCACCGCTTATTTTAATATTTCAAACGAGTTTTTATCGAAAAATTTAATTTTTTTTTTTTTTTCAAAATCGCATCAGTAAACCACCTCTTTTAACGAATACGGACAAAAACCACGTTCTTAATCGATTAGAACACGTTAAAACAACGAGAAATATGCAAAAAAATATATACCTTGCAACGTTAATTAACGAAAAAATTAAACAAATATCGCAGTCGTGTCAGTTCGACGGACACTAATTTTTTAAAAAATTCGAAAAAAACGTTTAATCCAGTTGTATTTAATAGAGATATAACCGTTTCTGCAAAAATATTTATACCTTATAACGCTTTTTAACGAAATAACTCGAAATAAGCTTTTCGGACTTTTCCGCCGGCCGAAATTTTTCTAAGTCCCAACGTACCGTCGGACTTAGTCTCTGAAACGCTCGACCACTTTGTTCCAATAAAGTACCCTTATAAAACGTCCTATCGTCGAGATATTTTAACGCACCGCTTATTTTAATATTTTAAACGAGTTTTTATCGAAAAATTTAATTTTTTTTTTTTTTTTCAAAATCGCATCAGTAAACCACCTCTTTTAACGAATACGGACAAAAACCACGTTCTTAATCGATTAGAACACGTTGAAACAACGAGAAATATGCAAAAAAATATATACCTTGCAACGTTAATTAACGAAATAATTAAACAAATATCGCAGTCGTGTCAGTTCGTCGAACACAAATTTTTTAAAAAATTCGAAAAAACGTTTAATCCAGTTGTATTTAATAGAGATATAACCGTTTCCGCAAAAATATTTATACCTTATAACGCTTTTTAACGAAATAACTCGAAATAAGTATTTCGGACTTTTCCGCCGGCCGAAATTTTTCTAAGTCCCAACGTACCGGTCCAGAATGAGACAAAGTTCCAAAGGCCCGGTCGTATCCGTCCGTTTTTTTTTAACCTTCCACGGACGAAATAAACGTTTAATCCCGACGTAAAATACAATAATATAGCGATTTATATAAAAATATTCATACCTCATAACGCTTTTTAACGAAATAACTCGAAAAAACTTTTCGGTCCGAAATTTTTCTAAGTCCCTACGTACCGCTCGAGAATGCGACTAAGTTCCAACGTCCCGGGCGCGATCATACTTTTTTTATATAACTTTTCAGCGACGAAATAAATGCTTAATCCCGATGTAAAACGTCATTTTAAAGCGATTTATGCAAGAATATTCGCACCTTATAACGCTTTTAAGCGAAATAATTCAAAAAAACCTTTCGAATAAAAAATTTTTTTTTAACGTTTTCGGGACCAAATAAACGTTTAATCCCGACGTAAAATATAATAATACAACGATTTATATAAAAATATTAATACCTCATAACGCTTTTTAACGAAATAACTCGAAAAAACTTTTCGGTCGAAAATTTTTCTAAGTCCCTACGTACCGGTGGAGAGTATGACCAAGTCCGACGGGCCGAGTCGCGTCGGTCCACTATTTTTTTTTAACGTTTTCGGGACCAAATAAACGTTTAATCCCGACGTAAAATATAATAATATAGCGATTTATATAAAAATATTCGTACCTTATAACGCTTTTTAACGAAATAACTCGAAAAAACTTTTCGGTCGAAAATTTTTCTAAGTCCCTACGTACCGGTGGAGAGTATGACCAAGTCCGACGGGCCGAGTCGCGTCGGTCCACTATTTTTCTTTAACGTTTTCGGGACCAAATAAACGTTTAATCCCGACGTAAAATATAATAATATAGCGATTTATATAAAAATATTCGTACCTTATAACGCTTTTTAACGAAATAACTCGAAAAAACTTTTCGGTCGAAAATTTTTCTAAGTCCCTACGTACCGGTGGAGAGTATGACCAAGTCCGACGGGCCGAGTCGCGTCGGTCCACTATTTTTTTTTAACGTTTTCGGGACCAAATAAACGTTTAATCCCGACGTAAAATATAATAATATAGCGATTTATATAAAAATATTCATACCTTATAACACTTTTAAGCGAAATAACTCGAAAAAACTTTTCGGTCGAAAATTTTTCTAAGTCCCTACGTACCGGTGGAGAGTATGACCAAGTCCGACGGGCCGAGTCGCGTCGGTCCACTATTTTTTTTTAACGTTTTCGGGACCAAATAAACGTTTAATCCCGACGTAAAATATAATAATATAGCGATTTATATAAAAATATTCATACCTTATAACACTTTTAAGCGAAATAACTCGAAAAAACTTTTCGGTCGAAAATTTTTCTAAGTCCCTACGTACCGGTGGAGAGTATGACCAAGTCCGACGGGCCGAGTCGCGTCGGTCCACTATTTTTCTTTAACGTTTTCGGGACCAAATAAACGTTTAATCCCGACGTAAAATATAATAATATAGCGATTTATATAAAAATATTCATACCTTATAACACTTTTAAGCGAAATAACTCGAAAAAACTTTTCGGTCGAAAATTTTTCTAAGTCCCTACGTACCGGTGGAGAGTATGACAAAGTCCGACGGGCCGAGTCGCGTCGGTCCACTATTTTTTTTTAACGTTTTCGGGACCAAATAAACGTTTAATCCCGACGTAAAACTTAATAACATTCCCATTTATATAAAAATATTCGTACCTCATAACGCTTTTTAACGAAATAACTCGAAAAAACTTTTCGGTCCGAAATTTTTCTAAGTCCCTACGTACCGCTCGAGAATGCGACTAAGTTCCAACGTCCCGGGCGCGATCGTACTTTTTTTATATAACTTTCCAGCGACGAAATAAACGCTTAATCCCGATGTAAAACGTCATTTTAAAGCGATTTATGCACAAATATTAGCACCTTGTAACGCTTTTAAGCGAAAAAATTCGAAAAAACGGTTCGATTAAAAAATTTTTTTTAAAGTTCTCGGGACGAAATAAACGCTTAATCCCGACGTAGAAATACATAATATTCCCATTTATATAAAAATATTCATACCTCGTAACGCTTTTAAGCGAGATAACTCGAAATAACTTTTCGGTCCGAAATTTTTCTAAGTCCCTACGTACCGGCCGGGGGATCGACGAAGTGCCAACCTCCCGGTCATGTCGGTCCGGAGGGGGCAATTTTTTAAAAAAATAAAACGAAATCGTTACGTTCGACTAGAATTCGTCGAACCATAACGATTTCTATAAAAATATTCATACCTCGTAACGCTTTTAAGCGAAATAACTCGAAATAACGTTTCGGTCCGAAATTTTTCTAAGTCCCAACGTACCGCTCGAGAATGCGACTAAGTTCCAACGTCTCGGGCGCGATCGTAAATTTTTTACGGCACCTTTCGGGGACGAAATAAACGCTTAATCCCGATGTAAAACGTCATTTTAAAGCGATTTATGCAAGAATATTCGCACCTTATAACGCTTTTAAGCGAAAAAATTCGAAAAAACGGTTCGATTAAAAATTTTTTTTTAACGTTGTCGGGACGAAATAAACGCTTAATCCCGACGTAGAAATACGTAATATTGCTATTTATGTAAAAATATATACGCATCATAACGCTTTTAAGCGAGATAACTCGAAATAACTTTTCGGTCCGGAATTTTTCTAAGTCCCTACGTCCCGGCCGGGGGATCGACGAAGTGCCAACCGCCCGGTCATGTCGGTCCGGAGGGGGCAATTTTTTAAAAAAATAAAACGAAATCGTTACGTTCGACTAGAATTCGTCGAACCATAACGATTTCTATAAAAATATTCATACCTCGTAACGCTTTTTAACGAAATAACTCGAAAAAACTTTTCGGTCCGAAATTTTTCTAAGTCCCAACGTACCGGTCGAGAATGCGACTAAGTTCCAACGTCCCGGGCGCGATCATACTTTTTTTATATAACTTTCCAGCGACGAAATAAACGCTTAATCCCGACGTAAAACGTCATTCTAAAGCGATTTATGCAAGAATATTCGTACCTTGTAACGCTTTTAAGCGAAAAAATTCGAAAAAACGGTTCGATTAAAAAATTTTTTTTAAAGTTCTCGGGACGAAATAAACGCTTAATCCCGACGTAGAAATACATAATATTGCCATTTATATAAAAATATTCATACCTCGTAACGCTTTTTAGCGAGATAACTCGAAATAACTTTTTGGACCGGAATTTTTCTAAGTCCCTACGTACCGGCCGGGGGATCGACGAAGTGCCAACCGCCCGGTCATGTCGGTCCGGAGGGGGCAATTTTTTAAAAAAATAAAACGAAATCGTTACAGTCGACTAGAATTCGTCGAACCATAACGATTTCTATAAAAATATTCATACCTTATAACGCTTTTAAGCGAAATAACTCGAAATAACTTTTCGGTCGAAAATTTTTCTAAGTCCCTACGTACCGGTCGAGAATGCGACTAAGTTCCAACGTCCCGGGCGCGATCATACTTTTTTTATATAACTTTCCAGCGACGAAATAAACGCTTAATCCCGATGTAAAACGTCATTCTAAAGCGATTTATGCACAAATATTAGCACCTTGTAACGCTTTTAAGCGAAAAAATTCGAAAAAACGGTTCGATTAAAAATTTTTTTTTAACGTTCTCGGGACGAAATAAACGCTTAATCCCGACGTAGGAATACATGATATTCCCATTTATGTAAAAATATATACGCATCACAACGCTTTTAAGCGAAATAACTGGAAATAACCGTTCGGTACGAAAATTTTTCAAAGTCAGACGGGCTCTCGAGCGTTGCTCGCTCGCTGCGCTCGCTCGAAAAAAAAACTAGCCCAACCCAAAACCAATCCCTTTTTCGCGTTCG
>NW_027212643.1:22500-25000 GCF_041682495.2 Bombus fervidus | reverse complement strand
GACGGTTGTGTTTCTTTAAGGCACACAGTTTTTCGTTACGCCACCAAGTTTAGGTTTAGGTTTTAATATCTTGGTTCTCTTTTCTCTCCTCTCTCGACTGACTTTGTTCAAAAATATTTTTGCTTTCTCTCAGTCTCGCCAAAAATTCATTTAAGACGACGTCGGGGGCGCGGTCATTCGTGCTTATCGAAGACTAACAAAACGTAGCAGAGGCTGATACAAAAAGAAAAAAAAAATCGGCCACGAAGAAAACTCGCTCTGTGTATCTCGATAACCGCGTCGACGACGACGGTTCTCTCCGCGCTCTTTTAATTCGTATCCTTCTTCTTGCGCTTCGTCCGACTCAGAAACGTTCGTAAAACACGAACGACGGCGGGTTGTCAAGCCAAGAAGGGACAGAGAAGAGACGGAGGTAGTTTTGCGAGTCTCCCGTGAACGCGATAGATTTTTCATATATATTTGTATCGAGAGCATGCGTACGCCGGTCTCCACACGATCCAGCGACGAACGCCGACGAACGTCCAACAATCGCTCGTACGTCGCGTACGAGCCCTCGACCGCTCTTTAATTCGTATTCTTTTGCTTGGCGCTCGTCCTCCGACTCAGAAACGTTCGTTTAAAGATAAAACGAACGACGGCGGGCTGTCGACGAGGCAAGAAAGAACAGAGAGATACGGACCGAGAGCAACGATACGCAACGCAAGCAGTCTTAGGTTTACGTGAGCAACCCTCAGCCAGGCGTGGTCCAGGAATTGTATCCGTGGACCGCAATGTGCGTTCGAAATGTCGATGTTCATGTGTCCTGCAGTTCACACGTTGACGCGCAATTAGCTGCGTTCTTCATCGACCCACGAGCCAAGTGATCCACCGTTCAGGGTAATCGTTTATGCATGGATTTTTGTTTGTGTACTCAGGTTTTTGTACTCTTATTCTCGGTTCGAAAGAAGCCGATATCCGACAAACGTCCGACCAACGGGAATCGAACGCGCGGAAGTCGCCATATGATTGACGACACGAAAATACGTTCGAAAACGAAATCGGACGGACTGCGCGACGACACACGCAGCCCGCCGACCGGGCGTAAAGTGCATTATAATATATAACAACCAACGAGATCGAAGCTCCGTTCGTCAGGAAACGACGGGGATATAACACCCGATTCTGAATCCTCTGTACAGCACACGATCTCGCGAAGAAAGCGCACGGTGGCTAGCCCATGATATATATATATGTTCGTTCCTCTCGTCCAGTTATTCGAAGCAAACAGCCGATATGCATCTCCATCGTTCGGGTAAAAAAAAATCGATGGGACGCGCACGGTCGTAGTCTTCCTCGCGCGGTCGTTTCTTCCCGATAGCCAGAAGCAGAGTTTGAAAAACTCTAGCGACGGAACGAGGCATTAGACTCTCGACAACGAGGATACAGACACGGCCGGCGGTCCCCTCTGAATCGACTTCGGTGGTTCAGGTAAAAATAAAAAAAATCGATGGGATGCGCACGGTCGTCCTTCCTCTTCCTCGCGCGCGGTCTATTCTTCCCGATAGCCAGAAGCAGAGTTTGAAAAACTCTAGCGACGGAACGAGGCATTAGACTCGCGACAACGAAGATAGAGAGACGGCCGGCGGTCCCCTCTGAATCCACTTTGGTCGCTCAGGTAAAAATAAAAAAAAATTCGAAAGGGACGCGCACGGTCGTCCTTCCTCTTCCTCGCGCGGTCTTTTCTTCCCGATAGCCAGAAGCAGAGTTTGAAAAACTCTAGCGACGGAACGAGGCATTAGACTCTCGACAACGAGGATAGAGAGACGGCCGGCGGTCCCCTCCGAACGGATGGCGACAACGACGACTAAAGCGCGAAAAATCGCGACGAAAAGGAACGCATCTCCGTTCAGGTGTATGTGTGTGCGTGCGTTTAAAAAAAATTCGATGGGACTCGCAGCCATCGGCCTCGCGCGGTCGTTTCTTCCCGATAGCCAGAAGCAGAGTTTGAAAAACTCTAGCGACGGAACGAGGCATATGACTCACGACAACGAGGATATGGACAGGCGGTCCCCTCTGAACGGGTCGACGAGACGATGGTAAAAGAGACGAACCGGACGAAACTTCCGTCGATCAGGTAAAAATAAAAAAAAATTCGATGGGACGCGCACGGTCGTCGTCGTCGTCTTCCTCGCGCGGTCGTTTCTTCCCGATAGCCAGAAGCAGAGTTTGAAAAACTCTAGCGACGGAACGAGGCATATGACTCACGACAACGAGGATAGAGAGACGGCCGGCGGTCCCCTCTGAATCGACTTCGGTGGTTCAGGTAAAAATAAAAAAAATCGATGGGACGCGCACGGTCGTCGTTCCTCTTCCTCGCGCGCGGTCTATTCTTCCCGATAGCCAGAAGCAGAGTTTGAAAAACTCTAGCGACGGAACGAGGCATTAGACTCGCGAGGATAGAGAGACGGCCGGCGGTCCCCTCCGAACCAACTTCGTCTAGTTAAGAATCGTTATACTCTTT
>NW_027212643.1:12500-17500 GCF_041682495.2 Bombus fervidus | reverse complement strand
GGTCCAGAATGAGACAAAGTTCCAAAGGCCCGGTCGTATCCGTCCGTTTTTTTTTAACCTTCCACGGACGAAATAAACGTTTAATCCCGACGTAAAATACAATAATATAGCGATTTATATAAAAATATTCATACCTCATAACGCTTTTTAACGAAATAACTCGAAAAAACTTTTCGGTCCGAAATTTTTCTAAGTCCCTACGTACCGCTCGAGAATGCGACTAAGTTCCAACGTCCCGGGCGCGATCATACTTTTTTTATATAACTTTTCAGCGACGAAATAAATGCTTAATCCCGATGTAAAACGTCATTTTAAAGCGATTTATGCAAGAATATTCGCACCTTATAACGCTTTTAAGCGAAATAATTCAAAAAAACCTTTCGAATAAAAAATTTTTTTTTAACGTTTTCGGGACCAAATAAACGTTTAATCCCGACGTAAAATATAATAATACAACGATTTATATAAAAATATTAATACCTCATAACGCTTTTTAACGAAATAACTCGAAAAAACTTTTCGGTCGAAAATTTTTCTAAGTCCCTACGTACCGGTGGAGAGTATGACCAAGTCCGACGGGCCGAGTCGCGTCGGTCCACTATTTTTTTTTAACGTTTTCGGGACCAAATAAACGTTTAATCCCGACGTAAAATATAATAATATAGCGATTTATATAAAAATATTCGTACCTTATAACGCTTTTTAACGAAATAACTCGAAAAAACTTTTCGGTCGAAAATTTTTCTAAGTCCCTACGTACCGGTGGAGAGTATGACCAAGTCCGACGGGCCGAGTCGCGTCGGTCCACTATTTTTCTTTAACGTTTTCGGGACCAAATAAACGTTTAATCCCGACGTAAAATATAATAATATAGCGATTTATATAAAAATATTCGTACCTTATAACGCTTTTTAACGAAATAACTCGAAAAAACTTTTCGGTCGAAAATTTTTCTAAGTCCCTACGTACCGGTGGAGAGTATGACCAAGTCCGACGGGCCGAGTCGCGTCGGTCCACTATTTTTTTTTAACGTTTTCGGGACCAAATAAACGTTTAATCCCGACGTAAAATATAATAATATAGCGATTTATATAAAAATATTCATACCTTATAACACTTTTAAGCGAAATAACTCGAAAAAACTTTTCGGTCGAAAATTTTTCTAAGTCCCTACGTACCGGTGGAGAGTATGACCAAGTCCGACGGGCCGAGTCGCGTCGGTCCACTATTTTTTTTTAACGTTTTCGGGACCAAATAAACGTTTAATCCCGACGTAAAATATAATAATATAGCGATTTATATAAAAATATTCATACCTTATAACACTTTTAAGCGAAATAACTCGAAAAAACTTTTCGGTCGAAAATTTTTCTAAGTCCCTACGTACCGGTGGAGAGTATGACCAAGTCCGACGGGCCGAGTCGCGTCGGTCCACTATTTTTCTTTAACGTTTTCGGGACCAAATAAACGTTTAATCCCGACGTAAAATATAATAATATAGCGATTTATATAAAAATATTCATACCTTATAACACTTTTAAGCGAAATAACTCGAAAAAACTTTTCGGTCGAAAATTTTTCTAAGTCCCTACGTACCGGTGGAGAGTATGACAAAGTCCGACGGGCCGAGTCGCGTCGGTCCACTATTTTTTTTTAACGTTTTCGGGACCAAATAAACGTTTAATCCCGACGTAAAACTTAATAACATTCCCATTTATATAAAAATATTCGTACCTCATAACGCTTTTTAACGAAATAACTCGAAAAAACTTTTCGGTCCGAAATTTTTCTAAGTCCCTACGTACCGCTCGAGAATGCGACTAAGTTCCAACGTCCCGGGCGCGATCGTACTTTTTTTATATAACTTTCCAGCGACGAAATAAACGCTTAATCCCGATGTAAAACGTCATTTTAAAGCGATTTATGCACAAATATTAGCACCTTGTAACGCTTTTAAGCGAAAAAATTCGAAAAAACGGTTCGATTAAAAAATTTTTTTTAAAGTTCTCGGGACGAAATAAACGCTTAATCCCGACGTAGAAATACATAATATTCCCATTTATATAAAAATATTCATACCTCGTAACGCTTTTAAGCGAGATAACTCGAAATAACTTTTCGGTCCGAAATTTTTCTAAGTCCCTACGTACCGGCCGGGGGATCGACGAAGTGCCAACCTCCCGGTCATGTCGGTCCGGAGGGGGCAATTTTTTAAAAAAATAAAACGAAATCGTTACGTTCGACTAGAATTCGTCGAACCATAACGATTTCTATAAAAATATTCATACCTCGTAACGCTTTTAAGCGAAATAACTCGAAATAACGTTTCGGTCCGAAATTTTTCTAAGTCCCAACGTACCGCTCGAGAATGCGACTAAGTTCCAACGTCTCGGGCGCGATCGTAAATTTTTTACGGCACCTTTCGGGGACGAAATAAACGCTTAATCCCGATGTAAAACGTCATTTTAAAGCGATTTATGCAAGAATATTCGCACCTTATAACGCTTTTAAGCGAAAAAATTCGAAAAAACGGTTCGATTAAAAATTTTTTTTTAACGTTGTCGGGACGAAATAAACGCTTAATCCCGACGTAGAAATACGTAATATTGCTATTTATGTAAAAATATATACGCATCATAACGCTTTTAAGCGAGATAACTCGAAATAACTTTTCGGTCCGGAATTTTTCTAAGTCCCTACGTCCCGGCCGGGGGATCGACGAAGTGCCAACCGCCCGGTCATGTCGGTCCGGAGGGGGCAATTTTTTAAAAAAATAAAACGAAATCGTTACGTTCGACTAGAATTCGTCGAACCATAACGATTTCTATAAAAATATTCATACCTCGTAACGCTTTTTAACGAAATAACTCGAAAAAACTTTTCGGTCCGAAATTTTTCTAAGTCCCAACGTACCGGTCGAGAATGCGACTAAGTTCCAACGTCCCGGGCGCGATCATACTTTTTTTATATAACTTTCCAGCGACGAAATAAACGCTTAATCCCGACGTAAAACGTCATTCTAAAGCGATTTATGCAAGAATATTCGTACCTTGTAACGCTTTTAAGCGAAAAAATTCGAAAAAACGGTTCGATTAAAAAATTTTTTTTAAAGTTCTCGGGACGAAATAAACGCTTAATCCCGACGTAGAAATACATAATATTGCCATTTATATAAAAATATTCATACCTCGTAACGCTTTTTAGCGAGATAACTCGAAATAACTTTTTGGACCGGAATTTTTCTAAGTCCCTACGTACCGGCCGGGGGATCGACGAAGTGCCAACCGCCCGGTCATGTCGGTCCGGAGGGGGCAATTTTTTAAAAAAATAAAACGAAATCGTTACAGTCGACTAGAATTCGTCGAACCATAACGATTTCTATAAAAATATTCATACCTTATAACGCTTTTAAGCGAAATAACTCGAAATAACTTTTCGGTCGAAAATTTTTCTAAGTCCCTACGTACCGGTCGAGAATGCGACTAAGTTCCAACGTCCCGGGCGCGATCATACTTTTTTTATATAACTTTCCAGCGACGAAATAAACGCTTAATCCCGATGTAAAACGTCATTCTAAAGCGATTTATGCACAAATATTAGCACCTTGTAACGCTTTTAAGCGAAAAAATTCGAAAAAACGGTTCGATTAAAAATTTTTTTTTAACGTTCTCGGGACGAAATAAACGCTTAATCCCGACGTAGGAATACATGATATTCCCATTTATGTAAAAATATATACGCATCACAACGCTTTTAAGCGAAATAACTGGAAATAACCGTTCGGTACGAAAATTTTTCAAAGTCAGACGGGCTCTCGAGCGTTGCTCGCTCGCTGCGCTCGCTCGAAAAAAAAACTAGCCCAACCCAAAACCAATCCCTTTTTCGCGTTCGTTCCTCGATTTCTCTTGAAATCGGAGAAACTCGCGGGATCGGTTTTGGGTTGGGCTAGTATAAGTTCGAGCGAGCGCAGCGAGCGAGCAACGATCGCGACCGTTACTTCGTACGTCCACGGTATATTTTCGTTACGTTAATTTTTCGTTACTTTCGTCTCGTTTCTTGGATCGATCGAGAGCGGTTTGGTCGATGGTGAAAGAAGGAAAAAACGAGAGAACGAAAAGTAAAAGAGGAGCGAGCGCGCGTCTCGCCCTTGCGAATTACGTCGTCGTATTTTCGTACGTACGTACGTACCTTAAGAATATCGTACGTACCCCGGCGCTGACCCGCGATGCGGGGGGTTGGGGGGGGGGGAGTGGCGCCCGGGCACGCCCTCGAGACGTTATCTCTATTGGATTTAAAGGAAAAAAAAATCGCTACGTACGACCATCGTTCGCATCGACGGCCGTACGTAGCGAAATTGTGTTTGGAATTAAATTGTCGATTCCAGCGGAGTATTGGTTTTTGCTTGAAAACGACAAAGTCCAGCGGCGTATTGCTTTTGAATCGCACTCGACGAAAATTGATTTAAAGGAAAAAAAATCGCTACGTACGACCATCTAAGGCCGTACGCAGCGAAATTCCTTTTTCAAGCGCACGCGACAAAGTCCAGCGGCGTATTGCTTTTTCAAGCATACTTAAAAAATTCAAAGTCCAGCGGCGTATTGCTTTCGCTGGCATATAAAAATTCAAAGTCCAGCGGCGTATTGCTTTCGCCGGCATATAAAAATTCAAAGTCCAGCGGCGTATTGCTTTCGCTGGCATATAAAAATTCAAAGTCCAGCGGCGTATTGCTTTCGCCGGCATATAAAAATTCAAAGTCCAGCGGCGTATTGCTTTCGCTGGCATATGAAAATTCAAAGTCCAGCGGCGTATTGCTTTCGCTGGCATATAAAAATTCAAAGTCCAGCGGCGTATTGCTTTTGCCGGCATATAAAAAAATTCAAAGTCCAGCGGCGTATTGCTTTCGCTGGCATATAAAAATTCAAAGTCCAGCGGCGTATTGCTTTTTCAAGCATACTTAAAAAATTCAAAGTCCAGCGGCGTATTGCTTTCGCTGGCATATA
>NW_027212643.1:2500-7500 GCF_041682495.2 Bombus fervidus | reverse complement strand
GACACGGTGACAATTTTTTTTTTCAAAGAAAAAAAAATTTCGTGCCATGTGGGCGCGATTCGAGAAAAGCAAGACGGTTTGATAACAATGCGACAGAGGGTCTTTATTTTTATTTCTCTCTCCGAGAATCGCCTCAAAGAGAAAAAAAAATAAAAAAAAAAAATTAATTCGAATAGAATCGAGAACCTTATATTCTATCTCGATCGAGAAACGTTTTATGCATCTCGCCAAAGTGCCTTTTAAACTTCGTTCGTCGTATCATGTTCGAGCTAAGACTCACGCAAGACACCCGTAACGATCTCCGGTTTTTAACGCCCGTCCTCTTTGTATAATATATATATATATATATACACGTGTTATGTATAATATATCTCCCGTAGCCGTTTCTCTCTTCTCGACGATTCCAGCGGTTCCTTGTTTTCGCCTGTTATTGCTGGCACAGAGATCGAACACGCGACATGTATATAACATATCGGTTTCTTTGCTCTGTACCAACGACGAAAACGCACGGGAACTCACGCAAGTGGAAAAGCGAGCGCGAGACGTACACAACGGGGTGAATTTATTACTCGGGGACTGGACGACCGGCGATACGTTAGGATGCGCGGTCCAGCGATAGACGACGAAGAGACATGGGATGACCAACGATCTCTTTTTCTCTAATACTCGGAGCGCCGAATCGCCTTAAAGCAAAAAAAAATCACACGCGCGTACGTCGTACGTACGGCGCGTGTATACCTCGTCTCTAATCAAGTTTCGTTAGTCTTTCTCGAGCCTCGCCAAAGAGGATCGTTCTCTTCCTCTGCGCGATCTCTCCGTGCCAATGTCAGAGATTATTCTCTTTCGCACGACGACGAAAACGACTATTTTCGACGATCCGAACAACTTTGTAACGGACTCACATGCACATCTTAAAATCGAGTACAGAAACGTTGCGCAACACCGTGAGCTTTTCTCTTCTTCGTCACCCTTAAATATAGCCGATCGTAGACGCACGCTAGATCGTAACACACTTTTCGTTGATTTCCGACGAACGTGGCTTTGGGCCAGGCGCGCGGGCAGAGAGATACGCGACCGACGGGGAAAAATTCGTCCCGATACATGTACGCGTACTCTCCGATCTCCGCGCAACGCTGGGGATCATCTCCCTAAGTCATCAGCGTTCGAAGAAATCTCGTGTGTCCGTTCCCGGATCTACGGCTTTCTCTGGGTTCGCGAAGAACAGAAAAAAGCACAGAGGATGAAAAACGCAACGACGACCCATCGATGCGACGGTCCTCGTTGTCTTCTCGTCAGTCGTCTCGCGCCTGCAGAATACATCTCTGCCGCACGAACAGACGGAGTGGGTATTCGATCCCTGGGGCTGTACGAGTAAAAACATCTTGATGAAAAGACGGTTGTGTTTCTTTAAGGCACACAGTTTTTCGTTACGCCACCAAGTTTAGGTTTAGGTTTTAATATCTTGGTTCTCTTTTCTCTCCTCTCTCGACTGACTTTGTTCAAAAATATTTTTGCTTTCTCTCAGTCTCGCCAAAAATTCATTTAAGACGACGTCGGGGGCGCGGTCATTCGTGCTTATCGAAGACTAACAAAACGTAGCAGAGGCTGATACAAAAAGAAAAAAAAAATCGGCCACGAAGAAAACTCGCTCTGTGTATCTCGATAACCGCGTCGACGACGACGGTTCTCTCCGCGCTCTTTTAATTCGTATCCTTCTTCTTGCGCTTCGTCCGACTCAGAAACGTTCGTAAAACACGAACGACGGCGGGTTGTCAAGCCAAGAAGGGACAGAGAAGAGACGGAGGTAGTTTTGCGAGTCTCCCGTGAACGCGATAGATTTTTCATATATATTTGTATCGAGAGCATGCGTACGCCGGTCTCCACACGATCCAGCGACGAACGCCGACGAACGTCCAACAATCGCTCGTACGTCGCGTACGAGCCCTCGACCGCTCTTTAATTCGTATTCTTTTGCTTGGCGCTCGTCCTCCGACTCAGAAACGTTCGTTTAAAGATAAAACGAACGACGGCGGGCTGTCGACGAGGCAAGAAAGAACAGAGAGATACGGACCGAGAGCAACGATACGCAACGCAAGCAGTCTTAGGTTTACGTGAGCAACCCTCAGCCAGGCGTGGTCCAGGAATTGTATCCGTGGACCGCAATGTGCGTTCGAAATGTCGATGTTCATGTGTCCTGCAGTTCACACGTTGACGCGCAATTAGCTGCGTTCTTCATCGACCCACGAGCCAAGTGATCCACCGTTCAGGGTAATCGTTTATGCATGGATTTTTGTTTGTGTACTCAGGTTTTTGTACTCTTATTCTCGGTTCGAAAGAAGCCGATATCCGACAAACGTCCGACCAACGGGAATCGAACGCGCGGAAGTCGCCATATGATTGACGACACGAAAATACGTTCGAAAACGAAATCGGACGGACTGCGCGACGACACACGCAGCCCGCCGACCGGGCGTAAAGTGCATTATAATATATAACAACCAACGAGATCGAAGCTCCGTTCGTCAGGAAACGACGGGGATATAACACCCGATTCTGAATCCTCTGTACAGCACACGATCTCGCGAAGAAAGCGCACGGTGGCTAGCCCATGATATATATATATGTTCGTTCCTCTCGTCCAGTTATTCGAAGCAAACAGCCGATATGCATCTCCATCGTTCGGGTAAAAAAAAATCGATGGGACGCGCACGGTCGTAGTCTTCCTCGCGCGGTCGTTTCTTCCCGATAGCCAGAAGCAGAGTTTGAAAAACTCTAGCGACGGAACGAGGCATTAGACTCTCGACAACGAGGATACAGACACGGCCGGCGGTCCCCTCTGAATCGACTTCGGTGGTTCAGGTAAAAATAAAAAAAATCGATGGGACGCGCACGGTCGTCCTTCCTCTTCCTCGCGCGCGGTCTATTCTTCCCGATAGCCAGAAGCAGAGTTTGAAAAACTCTAGCGACGGAACGAGGCATTAGACTCGCGACAACGAAGATAGAGAGACGGCCGGCGGTCCCCTCTGAATCCACTTTGGTCGCTCAGGTAAAAATAAAAAAAAATTCGAAAGGGACGCGCACGGTCGTCCTTCCTCTTCCTCGCGCGGTCTTTTCTTCCCGATAGCCAGAAGCAGAGTTTGAAAAACTCTAGCGACGGAACGAGGCATTAGACTCTCGACAACGAGGATAGAGAGACGGCCGGCGGTCCCCTCCGAACGGATGGCGACAACGACGACTAAAGCGCGAAAAATCGCGACGAAAAGGAACGCATCTCCGTTCAGGTGTATGTGTGTGCGTGCGTTTAAAAAAAATTCGATGGGACTCGCAGCCATCGGCCTCGCGCGGTCGTTTCTTCCCGATAGCCAGAAGCAGAGTTTGAAAAACTCTAGCGACGGAACGAGGCATATGACTCACGACAACGAGGATATGGACAGGCGGTCCCCTCTGAACGGGTCGACGAGACGATGGTAAAAGAGACGAACCGGACGAAACTTCCGTCGATCAGGTAAAAATAAAAAAAAATTCGATGGGACGCGCACGGTCGTCGTCGTCGTCTTCCTCGCGCGGTCGTTTCTTCCCGATAGCCAGAAGCAGAGTTTGAAAAACTCTAGCGACGGAACGAGGCATATGACTCACGACAACGAGGATAGAGAGACGGCCGGCGGTCCCCTCTGAATCGACTTCGGTGGTTCAGGTAAAAATAAAAAAAATCGATGGGACGCGCACGGTCGTCGTTCCTCTTCCTCGCGCGCGGTCTATTCTTCCCGATAGCCAGAAGCAGAGTTTGAAAAACTCTAGCGACGGAACGAGGCATTAGACTCGCGAGGATAGAGAGACGGCCGGCGGTCCCCTCCGAACCAACTTCGTCTAGTTAAGAATCGTTATACTCTTTACCATCACTCGCACTGGTATATATCTTTTCGGGCCAACATCCACGCAATGCGTTTTCGTTCTAGGTTACCCGATCCACGAGTACGAACGTACAACGTGGTTTCGTTTTGTCGAACATCGTATATCGTTCGCCGTTGAAACGAACGACAACGAAACGACATAGGAAGAACGAACGCCCTTTGGGTAGGAAGCACGTTTCGAGGAACGACGAGAGTTTGGAGAGACGCGCGAGATAGCTGGAGACGCGCAGATATAGGTATCCATGGATCTTCGAAGAGAACCTTCGAAGATATATAATTCGGTATCCTATTTTTCTGCGGCTCGCTATTCGCGTTCTTTCGCTCTCGTCGACGACTCGTTATAGACGCTTCGTTCGATCCCAAAGAGCAGTCTTCCTTATGTCCCGTTGCTAGGAGGTGAGGCCTACGCAACGCAACTACGAAATATAGAAGAGGTGTGAGCAGTGATCTCTCCGACACGAGGCACTTTAGAGATTTTAGTTTATATATTATATTGTTCGTTCGTTGGATTTCCACGATGCAAATACGAAATACGAGATCGTGACGGCGGGTCTTTCTGTGTACGACCTCACGCAGGCGCCTCGATCGCATTTCTCATTACACGTGGTTTCCACTGTAACTTTTAGTTTTTTCGATATGTGTTCAGCTCAAGTTCCCTCACATATCGTTATTATTATTATTATTATTATTATTAATAGTAGCGGTTTCGTGTTATAGGATTCGGAGACGGCGGGTCTTTCTGTGTACGACCTCACGCAAGCGCCTCGAGAATCTTTTTAAGTTTTCCGTGTGTTATATTATTCGGAGACGGCGGGTCTTTCTGTTTACGACCTCACGCAGGCGCCTCGAGAATATTTTTAAGTTTTTCGTTTGTTATAATATTATTCGGAGACGGCGGGTCTTTCTGTGTACGACCTCACGCAGGCGCCTCGAATTATTCGTGTAAAAGTATATCTCTTCATCCCGATGATCGAGAGAGAGTGCCACACTCTTCGTATAGTTTCGTAACTGGAGCGTCTCCCACCTCCTTATTGTAAAAAATTTGGCTTTTGTCAAAGTATATAGCTTGTTAATACGTCGTATATACTT
>NW_027212642.1:32500-37500 GCF_041682495.2 Bombus fervidus | reverse complement strand
ATACGCCGCTGGACTTTGTCGTTTTCAAGCAAAAACCAATACTCCGCTGGAATCGACAATTTAATTCCAAACACAATTCGCTACGTACGGCCGTCGATGCGAACGATGGTCGTACGTAGCGATTTTTTTTTCCTTTAAATCCAATAGAGATAACGTCTCGAGGGCGTGCCCGGGCGCCACTCCCCCCCCCCAACCCCCCGCATCGCGGGTCAGCGCCGGGGTACGTACGATATTCTTAAGGTACGTACGTACGTACGAAAATACGACGACGTAATTCGCAAGGGCGAGACGCGCGCTCGCTCCTCTTTTACTTTTCGTTCTCTCGTTTTTTTCCTTCTTTCACCATCGACCAAACCGCTCTCGATCGATCCAAGAAACGAGACGAAAGTAACGAAAAATTAACGTAACGAAAATATACCGTGGACGTACGAAGTAACGGTCGCGATCGTTGCTCGCTCGCTGCGCTCGCTCGAACTTATACTAGCCCAACCCAAAACCGATCCCGCGAGTTTCTCCGATTTCAAGAGAAATCGAGGAACGAACGCGAAAAAGGGATTGGTTTTGGGTTGGGCTAGTTTTTTTTTCGAGCGAGCGCAGCGAGCGAGCAACGCTCGAGAGCCCGTCTGACTTTGAAAAATTTTCGTACCGAACGGTTATTTCCAGTTATTTCGCTTAAAAGCGTTGTGATGCGTATATATTTTTACATAAATGGGAATATCATGTATTCCTACGTCGGGATTAAGCGTTTATTTCGTCCCGAGAACGTTAAAAAAAATTTTTAATCGAACCGTTTTTCGAATTTTTTCGCTTAAAAGCGTTACAAGGTGCTAATATTTGTGCATAATCGCTTTAGAATGACGTTTTACATCGGGATTAAGCGTTTATTTCGTCGCTGGAAAGTTATATAAAAAAAGTATGATCGCGCCCGGGACGTTGGAACTTAGTCGCATTCTCGACCGGTACGTAGGGACTTAGAAAAATTTTCGACCGAAAAGTTATTTCGAGTTATTTCGCTTAAAAGCGTTATAAGGTATGAATATTTTTATAGAAATCGTTATGGTTCGACGAATTCTAGTCGACTGTAACGATTTCGTTTTATTTTTTTAAAAATTGCCCCCTCCGGACCGACATGACCGGGCGGTTGGCACTTCGTCGATCCCCCGGCCGGTACGTAGGGACTTAGAAAAATTCCGGTCCAAAAAGTTATTTCGAGTTATCTCGCTAAAAAGCGTTACGAGGTATGAATATTTTTATATAAATGGCAATATTATGTATTTCTACGTCGGATTAAGCGTTTATTTCGTCCGAGAACTTTAAAAAAAATTTTTAATCGAACCGTTTTTCGAATTTTTTCGCTTAAAAGCGTTACAAGGTACGAATATTCTTGCATAAATCGCTTTAGAATGACGTTTTACGTCGGGATTAAGCGTTTATTTCGTCGCTGGAAAGTTATATAAAAAAAGTATGATCGCGCCCGGGACGTTGGAACTTAGTCGCATTCTCGACCGGTACGTTGGGGACTTAGAAAAATTTCGGACCGAAAAGTTTTTTCGAGTTATTTCGTTAAAAAGCGTTACGAGGTATGAATATTTTTATAGAAATCGTTATGGTTCGACGAATTCTAGTCGAACGTAACGATTTCGTTTTATTTTTTTAAAAATTGCCCCCTCCGGACCGACATGACCGGGCGGTTGGCACTTCGTCGATCCCCCGGCCGGGACGTAGGGACTTAGAAAAATTCCGGACCGAAAAGTTATTTCGAGTTATCTCGCTTAAAAGCGTTATGATGCGTATATATTTTTACATAAATAGCAATATTACGTATTTCTACGTCGGGATTAAGCGTTTATTTCGTCCCGACAACGTTAAAAAAAAATTTTTAATCGAACCGTTTTTTCGAATTTTTTCGCTTAAAAGCGTTATAAGGTGCGAATATTCTTGCATAAATCGCTTTAAAATGACGTTTTACATCGGGATTAAGCGTTTATTTCGTCCCCGAAAGGTGCCGTAAAAAATTTACGATTCGCGCCCGAGACGTTGGAACTTAGTCGCATTCTCGAGCGGTACGTTGGGACTTAGAAAAATTTCGGACCGAAACGTTATTTCGAGTTATTTCGCTTAAAGCGTTACGAGGTATGAATATTTTTATAGAAATCGTTATGGTTCGACGAATTCTAGTCGAACGTAACGATTTCGTTTTATTTTTTTAAAAAATTGCCCCCTCCGGACCGACATGACCGGGAGGTTGGCACTTCGTCGATCCCCCGGCCGGTACGTAGGGACTTAGAAAAATTTCGGACCGAAAAGTTATTTCGAGTTATCTCGCTTAAAAGCGTTACGAGGTATGAATATTTTTATATAAATGGGAATATTATGTATTTCTACGTCGGGATTAAGCGTTTATTTCGTCCCGAGAACTTTAAAAAAAATTTTTTAATCGAACCGTTTTTTCGAATTTTTTCGCTTAAAAGCGTTACAAGGTGCTAATATTTGTGCATAAATCGCTTTAAAATGACGTTTTACATCGGGATTAAGCGTTTATTTCGTCGCTGGAAAGTTATATAAAAAAGTACGATCGCGCCCGGGACGTTGGAACTTAGTCGCATTCTCGAGCGGTACGTAGGGACTTAGAAAAATTTCGACCGAAAAGTTTTTTCGAGTTATTTCGTTAAAAAGCGTTATGAGGTACGAATATTTTTATATAAATGGGAATGTTATTAAGTTTTACGTCGGGATTAAACGTTTATTTGGTCCCGAAAACGTTAAAAAAAAATAGTGGACCGACGCGACTCGGCCCGTCGGACTTTGTCATACTCTCCACCGGTACGTAGGGACTTAGAAAAATTTTCGACCGAAAAGTTTTTTCGAGTTATTTCGTTAAAAAGCGTTATGAGGTATTAATATTTTATATAAATCGTTGTATTATTATATTTTACGTCGGGATTAAACGTTTATTTGGTCCCGAAAACGTTAAAAAAAAATTTTTTATTCGAAAGGTTTTTTGAATTATTTCGCTTAAAAGCGTTATAAGGTGCGAATATTCTTGCATAAATCGCTTTAAAATGACGTTTTACATCGGGATTAAGCATTTATTTCGTCGCTGAAAAGTTATATAAAAAAAGTATGATCGCGCCCGGGACGTTGGAACTTAGTCGCATTCTCGAGCGGTACGTAGGGACTTAGAAAAATTTCGGACCGAAAAGTTTTTCGAGTTATTTCGTTAAAAGCGTTATGAGGTATGAATATTTTTATATAAATCGCTATATTATTGTATTTTACGTCGGGATTAAACGTTTATTTCGTCCGTGGAAGGTTAAAAAAAACGGACGGATACGACCGGGCCTTTGGAACTTTGTCTCATTCTGGACCGGTACGTTGGGACTTAGAAAAATTTCGGCCGGCGGAAAAGTCCGAAATACTTATTTCGAGTTATTTCGTTAAAAAGCGTTATAAGGTATAAATATTTTTGCGGAAACGGTTATATCTCTATTAAATACAACTGGATTAAACGTTTTTTCGAATTTTTTAAAAAATTTGTGTTCGACGAACTGACACGACTGCGATATTTGTTTAATTATTTCGTTAATTAACGTTGCAAGGTATATATTTTTTTGCATATTTCTCGTTGTTTCAACGTGTTCTAATCGATTAAGAACGTGGTTTTTGTCCGTATTCGTTAAAAGAGGTGGTTTACTGATGCGATTTTGAAAAAAAAAAAAAAAATTAAATTTTTCGATAAAAACTCGTTTAAAATATTAAAATAAGCGGTGCGTTAAAATATCTCGACGATAGGACGTTTTATAAGGGTACTTTATTGGAACAAAGTGGTCGAGCGTTTCAGAGACTAAGTCCGACGGTACGTTGGGACTTAGAAAAATTTCGGCCGGCGGAAAAGTCCGAAAAGCTTATTTCGAGTTATTTCGTTAAAAAGCGTTATAAGGTATAAATATTTTTGCAGAAACGGTTATATCTCTATTAAATACAACTGGATTAAACGTTTTTTTCGAATTTTTTAAAAAATTAGTGTCCGTCGAACTGACACGACTGCGATATTTGTTTAATTTTTTCGTTAATTAACGTTGCAAGGTATATATTTTTTTGCATATTTCTCGTTGTTTTAACGTGTTCTAATCGATTAAGAACGTGGTTTTTGTCCGTATTCGTTAAAAGAGGTGGTTTACTGATGCGATTTTGAAAAAAAAAAAAAAATTAAATTTTTCGATAAAAACTCGTTTGAAATATTAAAATAAGCGGTGCGTTAAAATATCTCGACGATAGGATGTTTTCTAAGGGTAGTTTATTCGAAAAAAGTGGTCGAGCGTTTCAGAGACTAAGTCCGACGGTACGCTCTAACGGAGGTTTTACATGGTAAGCGCCCGGCCGCTGGCCCGGCCGGCGCCGACCGTCCGGCCGGCGCTTTGGTATCTATAAGAGACACGTCGAGTCGGACGGTCCGGACGGAACAGCGTCGAGCGCGTGGCTATTCTACGGCCTCGGTTGAGAATTCAGTCACCGCTCCTCGAGTCTTAGTGAACTTTTTTACTATTTCTCGACTGTTCCTTCGTTCTCGTATCGACTCTTTCTCTACACTGCTGCGCCGCGGGTCGCTGTCCTGGACGTAATGACCAAATAACGTGGCAAGGTTCCCCTTAGTCGGGAAGCTGGATCCTGTATGCTCGCACTAACTTTAAAAAAAGTTAGGGCAGTGTGCTTGTTACTAACTGAGTATCAATTCATGCTGGTTCGGCAGAGACCGTTCCAAAACTTATGTTATAGCGTACGCAGTACGTTTTAAACATACGAAAGGCTAATGGGGAGCGTACTACCTTTTAGGAAGTGCGTTCTTTCTGATTGGAGAATATCAAAAGAACGAACGAATATGTTTCTTACGAGGACGGTACGTTCAGCATGCAGTTTACGTGCTTTTTACCGCTAAGGCATATTCGTTCAACCAACAAACCATTCTTACAGAATGATCCTATGAACAGAATGATCTTAAA
>NW_027212642.1:25000-30000 GCF_041682495.2 Bombus fervidus | reverse complement strand
CTCGAGGCGCCTGCGTGAGGTCGTAAACAGAAAGACCCGCCGTCTCCGAATAATATAACACACGGAAAACTTAAAAAGATTCTCGAGGCGCTTGCGTGAGGTCGTACACAGAAAGACCCGCCGTCTCCGAATCCTATAACACGAAACCGCTACTATTAATAATAATAATAATAATAATAATAACGATATGTGAGGGAACTTGAGCTGAACACATATCGAAAAAACTAAAAGTTACAGTGGAAACCACGTGTAATGAGAAATGCGATCGAGGCGCCTGCGTGAGGTCGTACACAGAAAGACCCGCCGTCACGATCTCGTATTTCGTATTTGCATCGTGGAAATCCAACGAACGAACAATATAATATATAAACTAAAATCTCTAAAGTGCCTCGTGTCGGAGAGATCACTGCTCACACCTCTTCTATATTTCGTAGTTGCGTTGCGTAGGCCTCACCTCCTAGCAACGGGACATAAGGAAGACTGCTCTTTGGGATCGAACGAAGCGTCTATAACGAGTCGTCGACGAGAGCGAAAGAACGCGAATAGCGAGCCGCAGAAAAATAGGATACCGAATTATATATCTTCGAAGGTTCTCTTCGAAGATCCATGGATACCTATATCTGCGCGTCTCCAGCTATCTCGCGCGTCTCTCCAAACTCTCGTCGTTCCTCGAAACGTGCTTCCTACCCAAAGGGCGTTCGTTCTTCCTATGTCGTTTCGTTGTCGTTCGTTTCAACGGCGAACGATATACGATGTTCGACAAAACGAAACCACGTTGTACGTTCGTACTCGTGGATCGGGTAACCTAGAACGAAAACGCATTGCGTGGATGTTGGCCCGAAAAGATATATACCAGTGCGAGTGATGGTAAAGAGTATAACGATTCTTAACTAGACGAAGTTGGTTCGGAGGGGACCGCCGGCCGTCTCTCTATCCTCGCGAGTCTAATGCCTCGTTCCGTCGCTAGAGTTTTTCAAACTCTGCTTCTGGCTATCGGGAAGAATAGACCGCGCGCGAGGAAGAGGAACGACGACCGTGCGCGTCCCATCGATTTTTTTTATTTTTACCTGAACCACCGAAGTCGATTCAGAGGGGACCGCCGGCCGTCTCTCTATCCTCGTTGTCGTGAGTCATATGCCTCGTTCCGTCGCTAGAGTTTTTCAAACTCTGCTTCTGGCTATCGGGAAGAAACGACCGCGCGAGGAAGACGACGACGACGACCGTGCGCGTCCCATCGAATTTTTTTTTATTTTTACCTGATCGACGGAAGTTTCGTCCGGTTCGTCTCTTTTACCATCGTCTCGTCGACCCGTTCAGAGGGGACCGCCTGTCCATATCCTCGTTGTCGTGAGTCATATGCCTCGTTCCGTCGCTAGAGTTTTTCAAACTCTGCTTCTGGCTATCGGGAAGAAACGACCGCGCGAGGCCGATGGCTGCGAGTCCCATCGAATTTTTTTTAAACGCACGCACACACATACACCTGAACGGAGATGCGTTCCTTTTCGTCGCGATTTTTCGCGCTTTAGTCGTCGTTGTCGCCATCCGTTCGGAGGGGACCGCCGGCCGTCTCTCTATCCTCGTTGTCGAGAGTCTAATGCCTCGTTCCGTCGCTAGAGTTTTTCAAACTCTGCTTCTGGCTATCGGGAAGAAAAGACCGCGCGAGGAAGAGGAAGGACGACCGTGCGCGTCCCTTTCGAATTTTTTTTTATTTTTACCTGAGCGACCAAAGTGGATTCAGAGGGGACCGCCGGCCGTCTCTCTATCTTCGTTGTCGCGAGTCTAATGCCTCGTTCCGTCGCTAGAGTTTTTCAAACTCTGCTTCTGGCTATCGGGAAGAATAGACCGCGCGCGAGGAAGAGGAAGGACGACCGTGCGCGTCCCATCGATTTTTTTTATTTTTACCTGAACCACCGAAGTCGATTCAGAGGGGACCGCCGGCCGTGTCTGTATCCTCGTTGTCGAGAGTCTAATGCCTCGTTCCGTCGCTAGAGTTTTTCAAACTCTGCTTCTGGCTATCGGGAAGAAACGACCGCGCGAGGAAGACTACGACCGTGCGCGTCCCATCGATTTTTTTTTACCCGAACGATGGAGATGCATATCGGCTGTTTGCTTCGAATAACTGGACGAGAGGAACGAACATATATATATATCATGGGCTAGCCACCGTGCGCTTTCTTCGCGAGATCGTGTGCTGTACAGAGGATTCAGAATCGGGTGTTATATCCCCGTCGTTTCCTGACGAACGGAGCTTCGATCTCGTTGGTTGTTATATATTATAATGCACTTTACGCCCGGTCGGCGGGCTGCGTGTGTCGTCGCGCAGTCCGTCCGATTTCGTTTTCGAACGTATTTTCGTGTCGTCAATCATATGGCGACTTCCGCGCGTTCGATTCCCGTTGGTCGGACGTTTGTCGGATATCGGCTTCTTTCGAACCGAGAATAAGAGTACAAAAACCTGAGTACACAAACAAAAATCCATGCATAAACGATTACCCTGAACGGTGGATCACTTGGCTCGTGGGTCGATGAAGAACGCAGCTAATTGCGCGTCAACGTGTGAACTGCAGGACACATGAACATCGACATTTCGAACGCACATTGCGGTCCACGGATACAATTCCTGGACCACGCCTGGCTGAGGGTTGCTCACGTAAACCTAAGACTGCTTGCGTTGCGTATCGTTGCTCTCGGTCCGTATCTCTCTGTTCTTTCTTGCCTCGTCGACAGCCCGCCGTCGTTCGTTTTATCTTTAAACGAACGTTTCTGAGTCGGAGGACGAGCGCCAAGCAAAAGAATACGAATTAAAGAGCGGTCGAGGGCTCGTACGCGACGTACGAGCGATTGTTGGACGTTCGTCGGCGTTCGTCGCTGGATCGTGTGGAGACCGGCGTACGCATGCTCTCGATACAAATATATATGAAAAATCTATCGCGTTCACGGGAGACTCGCAAAACTACCTCCGTCTCTTCTCTGTCCCTTCTTGGCTTGACAACCCGCCGTCGTTCGTGTTTTACGAACGTTTCTGAGTCGGACGAAGCGCAAGAAGAAGGATACGAATTAAAAGAGCGCGGAGAGAACCGTCGTCGTCGACGCGGTTATCGAGATACACAGAGCGAGTTTTCTTCGTGGCCGATTTTTTTTTTCTTTTTGTATCAGCCTCTGCTACGTTTTGTTAGTCTTCGATAAGCACGAATGACCGCGCCCCCGACGTCGTCTTAAATGAATTTTTGGCGAGACTGAGAGAAAGCAAAAATATTTTTGAACAAAGTCAGTCGAGAGAGGAGAGAAAAGAGAACCAAGATATTAAAACCTAAACCTAAACTTGGTGGCGTAACGAAAAACTGTGTGCCTTAAAGAAACACAACCGTCTTTTCATCAAGATGTTTTTACTCGTACAGCCCCAGGGATCGAATACCCACTCCGTCTGTTCGTGCGGCAGAGATGTATTCTGCAGGCGCGAGACGACTGACGAGAAGACAACGAGGACCGTCGCATCGATGGGTCGTCGTTGCGTTTTTCATCCTCTGTGCTTTTTTCTGTTCTTCGCGAACCCAGAGAAAGCCGTAGATCCGGGAACGGACACACGAGATTTCTTCGAACGCTGATGACTTAGGGAGATGATCCCCAGCGTTGCGCGGAGATCGGAGAGTACGCGTACATGTATCGGGACGAATTTTTCCCCGTCGGTCGCGTATCTCTCTGCCCGCGCGCCTGGCCCAAAGCCACGTTCGTCGGAAATCAACGAAAAGTGTGTTACGATCTAGCGTGCGTCTACGATCGGCTATATTTAAGGGTGACGAAGAAGAGAAAAGCTCACGGTGTTGCGCAACGTTTCTGTACTCGATTTTAAGATGTGCATGTGAGTCCGTTACAAAGTTGTTCGGATCGTCGAAAATAGTCGTTTTCGTCGTCGTGCGAAAGAGAATAATCTCTGACATTGGCACGGAGAGATCGCGCAGAGGAAGAGAACGATCCTCTTTGGCGAGGCTCGAGAAAGACTAACGAAACTTGATTAGAGACGAGGTATACACGCGCCGTACGTACGACGTACGCGCGTGTGATTTTTTTTTGCTTTAAGGCGATTCGGCGCTCCGAGTATTAGAGAAAAAGAGATCGTTGGTCATCCCATGTCTCTTCGTCGTCTATCGCTGGACCGCGCATCCTAACGTATCGCCGGTCGTCCAGTCCCCGAGTAATAAATTCACCCCGTTGTGTACGTCTCGCGCTCGCTTTTCCACTTGCGTGAGTTCCCGTGCGTTTTCGTCGTTGGTACAGAGCAAAGAAACCGATATGTTATATACATGTCGCGTGTTCGATCTCTGTGCCAGCAATAACAGGCGAAAACAAGGAACCGCTGGAATCGTCGAGAAGAGAGAAACGGCTACGGGAGATATATTATACATAACACGTGTATATATATATATATATATTATACAAAGAGGACGGGCGTTAAAAACCGGAGATCGTTACGGGTGTCTTGCGTGAGTCTTAGCTCGAACATGATACGACGAACGAAGTTTAAAAGGCACTTTGGCGAGATGCATAAAACGTTTCTCGATCGAGATAGAATATAAGGTTCTCGATTCTATTCGAATTAATTTTTTTTTTTTATTTTTTTTTCTCTTTGAGGCGATTCTCGGAGAGAGAAATAAAAATAAAGACCCTCTGTCGCATTGTTATCAAACCGTCTTGCTTTTCTCGAATCGCGCCCACATGGCACGAAATTTTTTTTTCTTTGAAAAAAAAAATTGTCACCGTGTCGTGACGTTGAAGCGACCTCAGAGTAGGCGAGATCACCCGCTGAATTTAAGCATATTACTAAGCGGAGGAAAAGAAACTAACAAGGATTTCCTTAGTAGCGGCGAGCGAACAGGAATTAGCCCAGCACTGAATCCCGCGGTTCCGCCGTTGGGAAATGTAGTGTTCGGGAGGATCCGTTTATCCCGTGACGTCGAACCGCGTCCAAGTCCATCTTGAATGGGGCCATGTACCCACAGAGG
>NW_027212642.1:15000-20000 GCF_041682495.2 Bombus fervidus | reverse complement strand
GGACTTTGAATTTTTATATGCCGGCGAAAGCAATACGCCGCTGGACTTTGAATTTTTATATGCCAGCGAAAGCAATACGCCGCTGGACTTTGAATTTTTATATGCCGGCGAAAGCAATACGCCGCTGGACTTTGAATTTTTATATGCCAGCGAAAGCAATACGCCGCTGGACTTTGAATTTTTTAAGTATGCTTGAAAAAGCAATACGCCGCTGGACTTTGTCGCGTGCGCTTGAAAAAGGAATTTCGCTGCGTACGGCCTTAGATGGTCGTACGTAGCGATTTTTTTTCCTTTAAATCAATTTTCGTCGAGTGCGATTCAAAAGCAATACGCCGCTGGACTTTGTCGTTTTCAAGCAAAAACCAATACTCCGCTGGAATCGACAATTTAATTCCAAACACAATTTCGCTACGTACGGCCGTCGATGCGAACGATGGTCGTACGTAGCGATTTTTTTTTCCTTTAAATCCAATAGAGATAACGTCTCGAGGGCGTGCCCGGGCGCCACTCCCCCCCCCCCAACCCCCCGCATCGCGGGTCAGCGCCGGGGTACGTACGATATTCTTAAGGTACGTACGTACGTACGAAAATACGACGACGTAATTCGCAAGGGCGAGACGCGCGCTCGCTCCTCTTTTACTTTTCGTTCTCTCGTTTTTTCCTTCTTTCACCATCGACCAAACCGCTCTCGATCGATCCAAGAAACGAGACGAAAGTAACGAAAAATTAACGTAACGAAAATATACCGTGGACGTACGAAGTAACGGTCGCGATCGTTGCTCGCTCGCTGCGCTCGCTCGAACTTATACTAGCCCAACCCAAAACCGATCCCGCGAGTTTCTCCGATTTCAAGAGAAATCGAGGAACGAACGCGAAAAAGGGATTGGTTTTGGGTTGGGCTAGTTTTTTTTTCGAGCGAGCGCAGCGAGCGAGCAACGCTCGAGAGCCCGTCTGACTTTGAAAAATTTTCGTACCGAACGGTTATTTCCAGTTATTTCGCTTAAAAGCGTTGTGATGCGTATATATTTTTACATAAATGGGAATATCATGTATTCCTACGTCGGGATTAAGCGTTTATTTCGTCCCGAGAACGTTAAAAAAAAATTTTTAATCGAACCGTTTTTTCGAATTTTTTCGCTTAAAAGCGTTACAAGGTGCTAATATTTGTGCATAAATCGCTTTAGAATGACGTTTTACATCGGGATTAAGCGTTTATTTCGTCGCTGGAAAGTTATATAAAAAAAGTATGATCGCGCCCGGGACGTTGGAACTTAGTCGCATTCTCGACCGGTACGTAGGGACTTAGAAAAATTTTCGACCGAAAAGTTATTTCGAGTTATTTCGCTTAAAAGCGTTATAAGGTATGAATATTTTTATAGAAATCGTTATGGTTCGACGAATTCTAGTCGACTGTAACGATTTCGTTTTATTTTTTTAAAAAATTGCCCCCTCCGGACCGACATGACCGGGCGGTTGGCACTTCGTCGATCCCCCGGCCGGTACGTAGGGACTTAGAAAAATTCCGGTCCAAAAAGTTATTTCGAGTTATCTCGCTAAAAAGCGTTACGAGGTATGAATATTTTTATATAAATGGCAATATTATGTATTTCTACGTCGGGATTAAGCGTTTATTTCGTCCCGAGAACTTTAAAAAAAATTTTTTAATCGAACCGTTTTTTCGAATTTTTTCGCTTAAAAGCGTTACAAGGTACGAATATTCTTGCATAAATCGCTTTAGAATGACGTTTTACGTCGGGATTAAGCGTTTATTTCGTCGCTGGAAAGTTATATAAAAAAAGTATGATCGCGCCCGGGACGTTGGAACTTAGTCGCATTCTCGACCGGTACGTTGGGACTTAGAAAAATTTCGGACCGAAAAGTTTTTTCGAGTTATTTCGTTAAAAAGCGTTACGAGGTATGAATATTTTTATAGAAATCGTTATGGTTCGACGAATTCTAGTCGAACGTAACGATTTCGTTTTATTTTTTTAAAAAATTGCCCCCTCCGGACCGACATGACCGGGCGGTTGGCACTTCGTCGATCCCCCGGCCGGGACGTAGGGACTTAGAAAAATTCCGGACCGAAAAGTTATTTCGAGTTATCTCGCTTAAAAGCGTTATGATGCGTATATATTTTTACATAAATAGCAATATTACGTATTTCTACGTCGGGATTAAGCGTTTATTTCGTCCCGACAACGTTAAAAAAAAATTTTTAATCGAACCGTTTTTTCGAATTTTTTCGCTTAAAAGCGTTATAAGGTGCGAATATTCTTGCATAAATCGCTTTAAAATGACGTTTTACATCGGGATTAAGCGTTTATTTCGTCCCCGAAAGGTGCCGTAAAAAATTTACGATCGCGCCCGAGACGTTGGAACTTAGTCGCATTCTCGAGCGGTACGTTGGGACTTAGAAAAATTTCGGACCGAAACGTTATTTCGAGTTATTTCGCTTAAAAGCGTTACGAGGTATGAATATTTTTATAGAAATCGTTATGGTTCGACGAATTCTAGTCGAACGTAACGATTTCGTTTTATTTTTTTAAAAAATTGCCCCCTCCGGACCGACATGACCGGGAGGTTGGCACTTCGTCGATCCCCCGGCCGGTACGTAGGGACTTAGAAAAATTTCGGACCGAAAAGTTATTTCGAGTTATCTCGCTTAAAAGCGTTACGAGGTATGAATATTTTTATATAAATGGGAATATTATGTATTTCTACGTCGGGATTAAGCGTTTATTTCGTCCCGAGAACTTTAAAAAAAATTTTTTAATCGAACCGTTTTTTCGAATTTTTTCGCTTAAAAGCGTTACAAGGTGCTAATATTTGTGCATAAATCGCTTTAAAATGACGTTTTACATCGGGATTAAGCGTTTATTTCGTCGCTGGAAAGTTATATAAAAAAAGTACGATCGCGCCCGGGACGTTGGAACTTAGTCGCATTCTCGAGCGGTACGTAGGGACTTAGAAAAATTTCGGACCGAAAAGTTTTTTCGAGTTATTTCGTTAAAAAGCGTTATGAGGTACGAATATTTTTATATAAATGGGAATGTTATTAAGTTTTACGTCGGGATTAAACGTTTATTTGGTCCCGAAAACGTTAAAAAAAAATAGTGGACCGACGCGACTCGGCCCGTCGGACTTTGTCATACTCTCCACCGGTACGTAGGGACTTAGAAAAATTTTCGACCGAAAAGTTTTTTCGAGTTATTTCGCTTAAAAGTGTTATAAGGTATGAATATTTTTATATAAATCGCTATATTATTATATTTTACGTCGGGATTAAACGTTTATTTGGTCCCGAAAACGTTAAAGAAAAATAGTGGACCGACGCGACTCGGCCCGTCGGACTTGGTCATACTCTCCACCGGTACGTAGGGACTTAGAAAAATTTTCGACCGAAAAGTTTTTTCGAGTTATTTCGCTTAAAAGTGTTATAAGGTATGAATATTTTTATATAAATCGCTATATTATTATATTTTACGTCGGGATTAAACGTTTATTTGGTCCCGAAAACGTTAAAAAAAAATAGTGGACCGACGCGACTCGGCCCGTCGGACTTGGTCATACTCTCCACCGGTACGTAGGGACTTAGAAAAATTTTCGACCGAAAAGTTTTTTCGAGTTATTTCGCTTAAAAGTGTTATAAGGTATGAATATTTTTATATAAATCGCTATATTATTATATTTTACGTCGGGATTAAACGTTTATTTGGTCCCGAAAACGTTAAAAAAAAATAGTGGACCGACGCGACTCGGCCCGTCGGACTTGGTCATACTCTCCACCGGTACGTAGGGACTTAGAAAAATTTTCGACCGAAAAGTTTTTTCGAGTTATTTCGTTAAAAAGCGTTATAAGGTACGAATATTTTTATATAAATCGCTATATTATTATATTTTACGTCGGGATTAAACGTTTATTTGGTCCCGAAAACGTTAAAGAAAAATAGTGGACCGACGCGACTCGGCCCGTCGGACTTGGTCATACTCTCCACCGGTACGTAGGGACTTAGAAAAATTTTCGACCGAAAAGTTTTTTCGAGTTATTTCGTTAAAAAGCGTTATAAGGTACGAATATTTTTATATAAATCGCTATATTATTATATTTTACGTCGGGATTAAACGTTTATTTGGTCCCGAAAACGTTAAAAAAAAATAGTGGACCGACGCGACTCGGCCCGTCGGACTTGGTCATACTCTCCACCGGTACGTAGGGACTTAGAAAAATTTTCGACCGAAAAGTTTTTTCGAGTTATTTCGTTAAAAAGCGTTATGAGGTATTAATATTTTTATATAAATCGTTGTATTATTATATTTTACGTCGGGATTAAACGTTTATTTGGTCCCGAAAACGTTAAAAAAAAATTTTTTATTCGAAAGGTTTTTTTGAATTATTTCGCTTAAAAGCGTTATAAGGTGCGAATATTCTTGCATAAATCGCTTTAAAATGACGTTTTACATCGGGATTAAGCATTTATTTCGTCGCTGAAAAGTTATATAAAAAAAGTATGATCGCGCCCGGGACGTTGGAACTTAGTCGCATTCTCGAGCGGTACGTAGGGACTTAGAAAAATTTCGGACCGAAAAGTTTTTTCGAGTTATTTCGTTAAAAAGCGTTATGAGGTATGAATATTTTTATATAAATCGCTATATTATTGTATTTTACGTCGGGATTAAACGTTTATTTCGTCCGTGGAAGGTTAAAAAAAAACGGACGGATACGACCGGGCCTTTGGAACTTTGTCTCATTCTGGACCGGTACGTTGGGACTTAGAAAAATTTCGGCCGGCGGAAAAGTCCGAAATACTTATTTCGAGTTATTTCGTTAAAAAGCGTTATAAGGTATAAATATTTTTGCGGAAACGGTTATATCTCTATTAAATACAACTGGATTAAACGTTTTTTCGAATTTTTTAAAAAATTTGTGTTCGACGAACTGACACGACTGCGATATTTGTTTAATTATTTCGTTAATTAACGTTGCAAGGTATATATTTTTT
>NW_027212642.1:7500-10000 GCF_041682495.2 Bombus fervidus | reverse complement strand
TATCCTCGTTGTCGTGAGTCATATGCCTCGTTCCGTCGCTAGAGTTTTTCAAACTCTGCTTCTGGCTATCGGGAAGAAACGACCGCGCGAGGAAGACGACGACGACGACCGTGCGCGTCCCATCGAATTTTTTTTTATTTTTACCTGATCGACGGAAGTTTCGTCCGGTTCGTCTCTTTTACCATCGTCTCGTCGACCCGTTCAGAGGGGACCGCCTGTCCATATCCTCGTTGTCGTGAGTCATATGCCTCGTTCCGTCGCTAGAGTTTTTCAAACTCTGCTTCTGGCTATCGGGAAGAAACGACCGCGCGAGGCCGATGGCTGCGAGTCCCATCGAATTTTTTTTAAACGCACGCACACACATACACCTGAACGGAGATGCGTTCCTTTTCGTCGCGATTTTTCGCGCTTTAGTCGTCGTTGTCGCCATCCGTTCGGAGGGGACCGCCGGCCGTCTCTCTATCCTCGTTGTCGAGAGTCTAATGCCTCGTTCCGTCGCTAGAGTTTTTCAAACTCTGCTTCTGGCTATCGGGAAGAAAAGACCGCGCGAGGAAGAGGAAGGACGACCGTGCGCGTCCCTTTCGAATTTTTTTTTATTTTTACCTGAGCGACCAAAGTGGATTCAGAGGGGACCGCCGGCCGTCTCTCTATCTTCGTTGTCGCGAGTCTAATGCCTCGTTCCGTCGCTAGAGTTTTTCAAACTCTGCTTCTGGCTATCGGGAAGAATAGACCGCGCGCGAGGAAGAGGAAGGACGACCGTGCGCGTCCCATCGATTTTTTTTATTTTTACCTGAACCACCGAAGTCGATTCAGAGGGGACCGCCGGCCGTGTCTGTATCCTCGTTGTCGAGAGTCTAATGCCTCGTTCCGTCGCTAGAGTTTTTCAAACTCTGCTTCTGGCTATCGGGAAGAAACGACCGCGCGAGGAAGACTACGACCGTGCGCGTCCCATCGATTTTTTTTTACCCGAACGATGGAGATGCATATCGGCTGTTTGCTTCGAATAACTGGACGAGAGGAACGAACATATATATATATCATGGGCTAGCCACCGTGCGCTTTCTTCGCGAGATCGTGTGCTGTACAGAGGATTCAGAATCGGGTGTTATATCCCCGTCGTTTCCTGACGAACGGAGCTTCGATCTCGTTGGTTGTTATATATTATAATGCACTTTACGCCCGGTCGGCGGGCTGCGTGTGTCGTCGCGCAGTCCGTCCGATTTCGTTTTCGAACGTATTTTCGTGTCGTCAATCATATGGCGACTTCCGCGCGTTCGATTCCCGTTGGTCGGACGTTTGTCGGATATCGGCTTCTTTCGAACCGAGAATAAGAGTACAAAAACCTGAGTACACAAACAAAAATCCATGCATAAACGATTACCCTGAACGGTGGATCACTTGGCTCGTGGGTCGATGAAGAACGCAGCTAATTGCGCGTCAACGTGTGAACTGCAGGACACATGAACATCGACATTTCGAACGCACATTGCGGTCCACGGATACAATTCCTGGACCACGCCTGGCTGAGGGTTGCTCACGTAAACCTAAGACTGCTTGCGTTGCGTATCGTTGCTCTCGGTCCGTATCTCTCTGTTCTTTCTTGCCTCGTCGACAGCCCGCCGTCGTTCGTTTTATCTTTAAACGAACGTTTCTGAGTCGGAGGACGAGCGCCAAGCAAAAGAATACGAATTAAAGAGCGGTCGAGGGCTCGTACGCGACGTACGAGCGATTGTTGGACGTTCGTCGGCGTTCGTCGCTGGATCGTGTGGAGACCGGCGTACGCATGCTCTCGATACAAATATATATGAAAAATCTATCGCGTTCACGGGAGACTCGCAAAACTACCTCCGTCTCTTCTCTGTCCCTTCTTGGCTTGACAACCCGCCGTCGTTCGTGTTTTACGAACGTTTCTGAGTCGGACGAAGCGCAAGAAGAAGGATACGAATTAAAAGAGCGCGGAGAGAACCGTCGTCGTCGACGCGGTTATCGAGATACACAGAGCGAGTTTTCTTCGTGGCCGATTTTTTTTTTCTTTTTGTATCAGCCTCTGCTACGTTTTGTTAGTCTTCGATAAGCACGAATGACCGCGCCCCCGACGTCGTCTTAAATGAATTTTTGGCGAGACTGAGAGAAAGCAAAAATATTTTTGAACAAAGTCAGTCGAGAGAGGAGAGAAAAGAGAACCAAGATATTAAAACCTAAACCTAAACTTGGTGGCGTAACGAAAAACTGTGTGCCTTAAAGAAACACAACCGTCTTTTCATCAAGATGTTTTTACTCGTACAGCCCCAGGGATCGAATACCCACTCCGTCTGTTCGTGCGGCAGAGATGTATTCTGCAGGCGCGAGACGACTGACGAGAAGACAACGAGGACCGTCGCATCGATGGGTCGTCGTTGCGTTTTTCATCCTCTGTGCTTTTTTCTGTTCTTCGCGAACCCAGAGAAAGCCGTAGATCCGGGAACGGACACACGAGATTTCTTCGAACGCTGATGACTTA
>NW_027212641.1:30000-42767 GCF_041682495.2 Bombus fervidus | reverse complement strand
TAATCGAACCGTTTTTTCGAATTTTTTCGCTTAAAAGCGTTACAAGGTACGAATATTCTTGCATAAATCGCTTTAGAATGACGTTTTACGTCGGGATTAAGCGTTTATTTCGTCGCTGGAAAGTTATATAAAAAAAGTATGATCGCGCCCGGGACGTTGGAACTTAGTCGCATTCTCGACCGTACGTTGGGACTTAGAAAAATTTCGGACCGAAAAGTTTTTTCGAGTTATTTCGTTAAAAGCGTTACGAGGTATGAATATTTTTATAGAAATCGTTATGGTTCGACGAATTCTAGTCGAACGTAACGATTTCGTTTTATTTTTTTAAAAAATTGCCCCCTCCGGACCGACATGACCGGGCGGTTGGCACTTCGTCGATCCCCCGGCCGGGACGTAGGGACTTAGAAAAATTCCGGACCGAAAAGTTATTTCGAGTTATCTCGCTTAAAAGCGTTATGATGCGTATATATTTTTACATAAATAGCAATATTACGTATTTCTACGTCGGGATTAAGCGTTTATTTCGTCCCGACAACGTTAAAAAAAAATTTTTAATCGAACCGTTTTTTCGAATTTTTTCGCTTAAAAGCGTTATAAGGTGCGAATATTCTTGCATAAATCGCTTTAAAATGACGTTTTACATCGGGATTAAGCGTTTATTTCGTCCCCGAAAGGTGCCGTAAAAAATTTACGATCGCGCCCGAGACGTTGGAACTTAGTCGCATTCTCGAGCGGTACGTTGGGACTTAGAAAAATTTCGGACCGAAACGTTATTTCGAGTTATTTCGCTTAAAAGCGTTACGAGGTATGAATATTTTTATAGAAATCGTTATGGTTCGACGAATTCTAGTCGAACGTAACGATTTCGTTTTATTTTTTTAAAAAATTGCCCCCTCCGGACCGACATGACCGGGAGGTTGGCACTTCGTCGATCCCCGGCCGGTACGTAGGACTTAGAAAAATTCGGACCGAAAAGTTATTTCGAGTTATCTCGCTTAAAGCGTTACGAGGTATGAATATTTTTATATAAATGGGAATATTATGTATTTCTACGTCGGGATTAAGCGTTTATTTCGTCCCGAGAACTTTAAAAAAAATTTTTAATCGAACCGTTTTTTCGAATTTTTTCGCTTAAAAGCGTTACAAGGTGCTAATATTTGTGCATAAATCGCTTAAAATGACGTTTTACATCGGGATTAAGCGTTTATTTCGTCGCTGGAAAGTTATATAAAAAAGTACGATCGCGCCCGGGACGTTGGAACTTAGTCGCATTCTCGAGCGGTACGTAGGGACTTAGAAAAATTTCGGACCGAAAAGTTTTTTCGAGTTATTTCGTTAAAAAGCGTTATGAGGTACGAATATTTTTATATAAATGGGAATGTTATTAAGTTTTACGTCGGGATTAAACGTTTATTTGGTCCCGAAAACGTTAAAAAAAAATAGTGGACCGACGCGACTCGGCCCGTCGGACTTTGTCATACTCTCCACCGGTACGTAGGGACTTAGAAAAATTTTCGACCGAAAAGTTTTTTCGAGTTATTTCGCTTAAAAGTGTTATAAGGTATGAATATTTTTATATAAATCGCTATATTATTATATTTTACGTCGGGATTAAACGTTTATTTGGTCCCGAAAACGTTAAAGAAAAATAGTGGACCGACGCGACTCGGCCCGTCGGACTTGGTCATACTCTCCACCGGTACGTAGGGACTTAGAAAAATTTTCGACCGAAAAGTTTTTTCGAGTTATTTCGCTTAAAAGTGTTATAAGGTATGAATATTTTTATATAAATCGCTATATTATTATATTTTACGTCGGGATTAAACGTTTATTTGGTCCCGAAAACGTTAAAAAAAAATAGTGGACCGACGCGACTCGGCCCGTCGGACTTGGTCATACTCTCCACCGGTACGTAGGGACTTAGAAAAATTTTCGACCGAAAAGTTTTTTCGAGTTATTTCGCTTAAAAGTGTTATAAGGTATGAATATTTTTATATAAATCGCTATATTATTATATTTTACGTCGGGATTAAACGTTTATTTGGTCCCGAAAACGTTAAAAAAAAATAGTGGACCGACGCGACTCGGCCCGTCGGACTTGGTCATACTCTCCACCGGTACGTAGGGACTTAGAAAAATTTTCGACCGAAAAGTTTTTTCGAGTTATTTCGTTAAAAAGCGTTATAAGGTACGAATATTTTTATATAAATCGCTATATTATTATATTTTACGTCGGGATTAAACGTTTATTTGGTCCCGAAAACGTTAAAGAAAAATAGTGGACCGACGCGACTCGGCCCGTCGGACTTGGTCATACTCTCCACCGGTACGTAGGGACTTAGAAAAATTTTCGACCGAAAAGTTTTTTCGAGTTATTTCGTTAAAAAGCGTTATAAGGTACGAATATTTTTATATAAATCGCTATATTATTATATTTTACGTCGGGATTAAACGTTTATTTGGTCCCGAAAACGTTAAAAAAAAATAGTGGACCGACGCGACTCGGCCCGTCGGACTTGGTCATACTCTCCACCGGTACGTAGGGACTTAGAAAAATTTTCGACCGAAAAGTTTTTTCGAGTTATTTCGTTAAAAAGCGTTATGAGGTATTAATATTTTTATATAAATCGTTGTATTATTATATTTTACGTCGGGATTAAACGTTTATTTGGTCCCGAAAACGTTAAAAAAAAATTTTTTATTCGAAAGGTTTTTTTGAATTATTTCGCTTAAAAGCGTTATAAGGTGCGAATATTCTTGCATAAATCGCTTTAAAATGACGTTTTACATCGGGATTAAGCATTTATTTCGTCGCTGAAAAGTTATATAAAAAAAGTATGATCGCGCCCGGGACGTTGGAACTTAGTCGCATTCTCGAGCGGTACGTAGGGACTTAGAAAAATTTCGGACCGAAAAGTTTTTTCGAGTTATTTCGTTAAAAAGCGTTATGAGGTATGAATATTTTTATATAAATCGCTATATTATTGTATTTTACGTCGGGATTAAACGTTTATTTCGTCCGTGGAAGGTTAAAAAAAAACGGACGGATACGACCGGGCCTTTGGAACTTTGTCTCATTCTGGACCGGTACGTTGGGACTTAGAAAAATTTCGGCCGGCGGAAAAGTCCGAAATACTTATTTCGAGTTATTTCGTTAAAAAGCGTTATAAGGTATAAATATTTTTGCGGAAACGGTTATATCTCTATTAAATACAACTGGATTAAACGTTTTTTCGAATTTTTTAAAAAATTTGTGTTCGACGAACTGACACGACTGCGATATTTGTTTAATTATTTCGTTAATTAACGTTGCAAGGTATATATTTTTTTGCATATTTCTCGTTGTTTCAACGTGTTCTAATCGATTAAGAACGTGGTTTTTGTCCGTATTCGTTAAAAGAGGTGGTTTACTGATGCGATTTTGAAAAAAAAAAAAAAAATTAAATTTTTCGATAAAAACTCGTTTAAAATATTAAAATAAGCGGTGCGTTAAAATATCTCGACGATAGGACGTTTTATAAGGGTACTTTATTGGAACAAAGTGGTCGAGCGTTTCAGAGACTAAGTCCGACGGTACGTTGGGACTTAGAAAAATTTCGGCCGGCGGAAAAGTCCGAAAAGCTTATTTCGAGTTATTTCGTTAAAAAGCGTTATAAGGTATAAATATTTTTGCAGAAACGGTTATATCTCTATTAAATACAACTGGATTAAACGTTTTTTTCGAATTTTTTAAAAAATTAGTGTCCGTCGAACTGACACGACTGCGATATTTGTTTAATTTTTTCGTTAATTAACGTTGCAAGGTATATATTTTTTTGCATATTTCTCGTTGTTTTAACGTGTTCTAATCGATTAAGAACGTGGTTTTTGTCCGTATTCGTTAAAAGAGGTGGTTTACTGATGCGATTTTGAAAAAAAAAAAAAATTAAATTTTTCGATAAAAACTCGTTTGAAATATTAAAATAAGCGGTGCGTTAAAATATCTCGACGATAGGATGTTTTCTAAGGGTAGTTTATTCGAAAAAAGTGGTCGAGCGTTTCAGAGACTAAGTCCGACGGTACGCTCTAACGGAGGTTTTACATGGTAAGCGCCCGGCCGCTGGCCCGGCCGGCGCCGACCGTCCGGCCGGCGCTTTGGTATCTATAAGAGACACGTCGAGTCGGACGGTCCGGACGGAACAGCGTCGAGCGCGTGGCTATTCTACGGCCTCGGTTGAGAATTCAGTCACCGCTCCTCGAGTCTTAGTGAACTTTTTTACTATTTCTCGACTGTTCCTTCGTTCTCGTATCGACTCTTTCTCTACACTGCTGCGCCGCGGGTCGCTGTCCTGGACGTAATGACCAAATAACGTGGCAAGGTTCCCCTTAGTCGGGAAGCTGGATCCTGTATGCTCGCACTAACTTTAAAAAAAGTTAGGGCAGTGTGCTTGTTACTAACTGAGTATCAATTCATGCTGGTTCGGCAGAGACCGTTCCAAAACTTATGTTATAGCGTACGCAGTACGTTTTAAACATACGAAAGGCTAATGGGGAGCGTACTACCTTTTAGGAAGTGCGTTCTTTCTGATTGGAGAATATCAAAAGAACGAACGAATATGTTTCTTACGAGGACGGTACGTTCAGCATGCAGTTTACGTGCTTTTTACCGCTAAGGCATATTCGTTCAACCAACAAACCATTCTTACAGAATGATCCTATGAACAGAATGATCTTAAAATATTCCACACAAACAATCAAACGAACGAAAGAAAGTAAAGAGAGAGTGGCGAAATGAGAGAGAGTAGTGGCGTTCGACGTTACAACGGGAATTAAAAGGGTGTCGTCGAACGTTCACTAAGAACGAAAAGTCTCGTCGTACGGTGTTACGGACCCACCTACGACACTCTGAGGCTATTTTAAAAAGAGAGTCTTTTGACTCTAATATATAATATATATATAAAATACAAAGTTCCCTGGTTGATCCTGCCAGTAGTCATATGCTTGTCTCAAAGATTAAGCCATGCATGTCTCAGTACATGCCGCATTAAGGTGAAACCGCGAATGGCTCATTAAATCAGTTATGGTTTCTTAGATCATACTTAAACTTACTTGGATAACTGTGGTAATTCTAGAGCTAATACATGCAAACAGATTCGTACCAGAGATGGTACGAATGCTTTTATTAGATCAAAACCAATCGGTGGCGGATGGCTCGTCCGTTCGTCCATCGTTTGTTTTGGTGACTCTGAATAACTTTGTGCTGATCGCATGGTCATCTAGCACCGGCGACGCATCTTTCAAATGTCTGCCTTATCAACTGTCGATGGTAGGTTCTGCGCCTACCATGGTTGTAACGGGTAACGGGGAATCAGGGTTCGATTCCGGAGAGGGAGCCTGAGAAACAGCTACCACATCCAAGGAAGGCAGCAGGCGCGCAAATTACCCACTCCCGGCACGGGGAGGTAGTGACGAAAAATAACGATACGGGACTCATCCGAGGCCCCGTAATCGGAATGAGTACACTTTAAATCCTTTAACGAGGACCAATTGGAGGGCAAGTCTGGTGCCAGCAGCCGCGGTAATTCCAGCTCCAATAGCGTATATTAAAGTTGTTGCGGTTAAAAAGCTCGTAGTTGAATCTGTGTGTCACAGTGTCGGTTCACCGCTCGCGGTGTTTAACTGGCATTATGTGGTACGTCCTATCGGTGGGCTTAGCTCCTCGCGGGGCGGTCCAACTAATATCCCATCGCGGTGCTCTTCACTGAGTGTCGAGGTGGGCCGATACGTTTACTTTGAACAAATTAGAGTGCTTAAAGCAGGCTACCTTCGCCTGAATACTGTGTGCATGGAATAATGGAATAGGACCTCGGTTCTATTTTGTTGGTTTTCGGAGCCCCGAGGTAATGATTAATAGGGACAGATGGGGGCATTCGTATTGCGACGTTAGAGGTGAAATTCTTGGATCGTCGCAAGACGGACAGAAGCGAAAGCATTTGCCAAAAATGTTTTCATTAATCAAGAACGAAAGTTAGAGGTTCGAAGGCGATCAGATACCGCCCTAGTTCTAACCATAAACGATGCCAGCCAGCGATCCGCCGAAGTTCCTCCGATGACTCGGCGGGCAGCTTCCGGGAAACCAAAGCTTTTGGGTTCCGGGGGAAGTATGGTTGCAAAGCTGAAACTTAAAGGAATTGACGGAAGGGCACCACCAGGAGTGGAGCCTGCGGCTTAATTTGACTCAACACGGGAAACCTCACCAGGCCCGGACACCGGAAGGATTGACAGATTGATAGCTCTTTCTTGATTCGGTGGGTGGTGGTGCATGGCCGTTCTTAGTTGGTGGAGCGATTTGTCTGGTTAATTCCGATAACGAACGAGACTCTAGCCTGCTAAATAGACGTAAATTATGGTATCTCGAAGGCCCCCGGCTTCGGTCGGCGGGTTTTTACTACCAACGTACAAACAAATCTTCTTAGAGGAACAGGCGGCTTCTAGCCGCACGAGATTGAGCAATAACAGGTCTGTGATGCCCTTAGATGTTCTGGGCCGCACGCGCGCTACACTGAAGGAATCAGCGTGTTTTCCCTGGCCGAAAGGCCCGGGTAACCCGCTGAACCTCCTTCGTGCTAGGGATTGGGGCTTGCAATTATTCCCCATGAACGAGGAATTCCCAGTAAGCGCGAGTCATAAGCTCGCGTTGATTACGTCCCTGCCCTTTGTACACACCGCCCGTCGCTACTACCGATTGAATGATTTAGTGAGGTCTTCGGACTGGTGCGCGGCCAATGTGATAAGCATTGCCGATGTTACCGGGAAGATGACCAAACTTGATCATTTAGAGGAAGTAAAAGTCGTAACAAGGTTTCCGTAGGTGAACCTGCGGAAGGATCATTAACGAAAAATACAAAAACACAAAGAATATATTTGACTTGAACACTGTATAATAAAATATATATAATATCGTCGGTAAGGAGCCGTACTCCTCCTATATCGACACAAAGTATATACGACGTATTAACAAGCTATATACTTTGACAAAAGCCAAATTTTTTACAATAAGGAGGTGGGAGACGCTCCAGTTACGAAACTATACGAAGAGTGTGGCACTCTCTCTCGATCATCGGGATGAAGAGATATACTTTTACACGAATAATTCGAGGCGCCTGCGTGAGGTCGTACACAGAAAGACCCGCCGTCTCCGAATAATATTATAACAAACGAAAAACTTAAAAATATTCTCGAGGCGCCTGCGTGAGGTCGTAAACAGAAAGACCCGCCGTCTCCGAATAATATAACACACGGAAAACTTAAAAAGATTCTCGAGGCGCTTGCGTGAGGTCGTACACAGAAAGACCCGCCGTCTCCGAATCCTATAACACGAAACCGCTACTATTAATAATAATAATAATAATAATAATAACGATATGTGAGGGAACTTGAGCTGAACACATATCGAAAAAACTAAAAGTTACAGTGGAAACCACGTGTAATGAGAAATGCGATCGAGGCGCCTGCGTGAGGTCGTACACAGAAAGACCCGCCGTCACGATCTCGTATTTCGTATTTGCATCGTGGAAATCCAACGAACGAACAATATAATATATAAACTAAAATCTCTAAAGTGCCTCGTGTCGGAGAGATCACTGCTCACACCTCTTCTATATTTCGTAGTTGCGTTGCGTAGGCCTCACCTCCTAGCAACGGGACATAAGGAAGACTGCTCTTTGGGATCGAACGAAGCGTCTATAACGAGTCGTCGACGAGAGCGAAAGAACGCGAATAGCGAGCCGCAGAAAAATAGGATACCGAATTATATATCTTCGAAGGTTCTCTTCGAAGATCCATGGATACCTATATCTGCGCGTCTCCAGCTATCTCGCGCGTCTCTCCAAACTCTCGTCGTTCCTCGAAACGTGCTTCCTACCCAAAGGGCGTTCGTTCTTCCTATGTCGTTTCGTTGTCGTTCGTTTCAACGGCGAACGATATACGATGTTCGACAAAACGAAACCACGTTGTACGTTCGTACTCGTGGATCGGGTAACCTAGAACGAAAACGCATTGCGTGGATGTTGGCCCGAAAAGATATATACCAGTGCGAGTGATGGTAAAGAGTATAACGATTCTTAACTAGACGAAGTTGGTTCGGAGGGGACCGCCGGCCGTCTCTCTATCCTCGCGAGTCTAATGCCTCGTTCCGTCGCTAGAGTTTTTCAAACTCTGCTTCTGGCTATCGGGAAGAATAGACCGCGCGCGAGGAAGAGGAACGACGACCGTGCGCGTCCCATCGATTTTTTTTATTTTTACCTGAACCACCGAAGTCGATTCAGAGGGGACCGCCGGCCGTCTCTCTATCCTCGTTGTCGTGAGTCATATGCCTCGTTCCGTCGCTAGAGTTTTTCAAACTCTGCTTCTGGCTATCGGGAAGAAACGACCGCGCGAGGAAGACGACGACGACGACCGTGCGCGTCCCATCGAATTTTTTTTTATTTTTACCTGATCGACGGAAGTTTCGTCCGGTTCGTCTCTTTTACCATCGTCTCGTCGACCCGTTCAGAGGGGACCGCCTGTCCATATCCTCGTTGTCGTGAGTCATATGCCTCGTTCCGTCGCTAGAGTTTTTCAAACTCTGCTTCTGGCTATCGGGAAGAAACGACCGCGCGAGGCCGATGGCTGCGAGTCCCATCGAATTTTTTTTAAACGCACGCACACACATACACCTGAACGGAGATGCGTTCCTTTTCGTCGCGATTTTTCGCGCTTTAGTCGTCGTTGTCGCCATCCGTTCGGAGGGGACCGCCGGCCGTCTCTCTATCCTCGTTGTCGAGAGTCTAATGCCTCGTTCCGTCGCTAGAGTTTTTCAAACTCTGCTTCTGGCTATCGGGAAGAAAAGACCGCGCGAGGAAGAGGAAGGACGACCGTGCGCGTCCCTTTCGAATTTTTTTTTATTTTTACCTGAGCGACCAAAGTGGATTCAGAGGGGACCGCCGGCCGTCTCTCTATCTTCGTTGTCGCGAGTCTAATGCCTCGTTCCGTCGCTAGAGTTTTTCAAACTCTGCTTCTGGCTATCGGGAAGAATAGACCGCGCGCGAGGAAGAGGAAGGACGACCGTGCGCGTCCCATCGATTTTTTTTATTTTTACCTGAACCACCGAAGTCGATTCAGAGGGGACCGCCGGCCGTGTCTGTATCCTCGTTGTCGAGAGTCTAATGCCTCGTTCCGTCGCTAGAGTTTTTCAAACTCTGCTTCTGGCTATCGGGAAGAAACGACCGCGCGAGGAAGACTACGACCGTGCGCGTCCCATCGATTTTTTTTTACCCGAACGATGGAGATGCATATCGGCTGTTTGCTTCGAATAACTGGACGAGAGGAACGAACATATATATATATCATGGGCTAGCCACCGTGCGCTTTCTTCGCGAGATCGTGTGCTGTACAGAGGATTCAGAATCGGGTGTTATATCCCCGTCGTTTCCTGACGAACGGAGCTTCGATCTCGTTGGTTGTTATATATTATAATGCACTTTACGCCCGGTCGGCGGGCTGCGTGTGTCGTCGCGCAGTCCGTCCGATTTCGTTTTCGAACGTATTTTCGTGTCGTCAATCATATGGCGACTTCCGCGCGTTCGATTCCCGTTGGTCGGACGTTTGTCGGATATCGGCTTCTTTCGAACCGAGAATAAGAGTACAAAAACCTGAGTACACAAACAAAAATCCATGCATAAACGATTACCCTGAACGGTGGATCACTTGGCTCGTGGGTCGATGAAGAACGCAGCTAATTGCGCGTCAACGTGTGAACTGCAGGACACATGAACATCGACATTTCGAACGCACATTGCGGTCCACGGATACAATTCCTGGACCACGCCTGGCTGAGGGTTGCTCACGTAAACCTAAGACTGCTTGCGTTGCGTATCGTTGCTCTCGGTCCGTATCTCTCTGTTCTTTCTTGCCTCGTCGACAGCCCGCCGTCGTTCGTTTTATCTTTAAACGAACGTTTCTGAGTCGGAGGACGAGCGCCAAGCAAAAGAATACGAATTAAAGAGCGGTCGAGGGCTCGTACGCGACGTACGAGCGATTGTTGGACGTTCGTCGGCGTTCGTCGCTGGATCGTGTGGAGACCGGCGTACGCATGCTCTCGATACAAATATATATGAAAAATCTATCGCGTTCACGGGAGACTCGCAAAACTACCTCCGTCTCTTCTCTGTCCCTTCTTGGCTTGACAACCCGCCGTCGTTCGTGTTTTACGAACGTTTCTGAGTCGGACGAAGCGCAAGAAGAAGGATACGAATTAAAAGAGCGCGGAGAGAACCGTCGTCGTCGACGCGGTTATCGAGATACACAGAGCGAGTTTTCTTCGTGGCCGATTTTTTTTTTCTTTTTGTATCAGCCTCTGCTACGTTTTGTTAGTCTTCGATAAGCACGAATGACCGCGCCCCCGACGTCGTCTTAAATGAATTTTTGGCGAGACTGAGAGAAAGCAAAAATATTTTTGAACAAAGTCAGTCGAGAGAGGAGAGAAAAGAGAACCAAGATATTAAAACCTAAACCTAAACTTGGTGGCGTAACGAAAAACTGTGTGCCTTAAAGAAACACAACCGTCTTTTCATCAAGATGTTTTTACTCGTACAGCCCCAGGGATCGAATACCCACTCCGTCTGTTCGTGCGGCAGAGATGTATTCTGCAGGCGCGAGACGACTGACGAGAAGACAACGAGGACCGTCGCATCGATGGGTCGTCGTTGCGTTTTTCATCCTCTGTGCTTTTTTCTGTTCTTCGCGAACCCAGAGAAAGCCGTAGATCCGGGAACGGACACACGAGATTTCTTCGAACGCTGATGACTTAGGGAGATGATCCCCAGCGTTGCGCGGAGATCGGAGAGTACGCGTACATGTATCGGGACGAATTTTTCCCCGTCGGTCGCGTATCTCTCTGCCCGCGCGCCTGGCCCAAAGCCACGTTCGTCGGAAATCAACGAAAAGTGTGTTACGATCTAGCGTGCGTCTACGATCGGCTATATTTAAGGGTGACGAAGAAGAGAAAAGCTCACGGTGTTGCGCAACGTTTCTGTACTCGATTTTAAGATGTGCATGTGAGTCCGTTACAAAGTTGTTCGGATCGTCGAAAATAGTCGTTTTCGTCGTCGTGCGAAAGAGAATAATCTCTGACATTGGCACGGAGAGATCGCGCAGAGGAAGAGAACGATCCTCTTTGGCGAGGCTCGAGAAAGACTAACGAAACTTGATTAGAGACGAGGTATACACGCGCCGTACGTACGACGTACGCGCGTGTGATTTTTTTTTGCTTTAAGGCGATTCGGCGCTCCGAGTATTAGAGAAAAAGAGATCGTTGGTCATCCCATGTCTCTTCGTCGTCTATCGCTGGACCGCGCATCCTAACGTATCGCCGGTCGTCCAGTCCCCGAGTAATAAATTCACCCCGTTGTGTACGTCTCGCGCTCGCTTTTCCACTTGCGTGAGTTCCCGTGCGTTTTCGTCGTTGGTACAGAGCAAAGAAACCGATATGTTATATACATGTCGCGTGTTCGATCTCTGTGCCAGCAATAACAGGCGAAAACAAGGAACCGCTGGAATCGTCGAGAAGAGAGAAACGGCTACGGGAGATATATTATACATAACACGTGTATATATATATATATATATTATACAAAGAGGACGGGCGTTAAAAACCGGAGATCGTTACGGGTGTCTTGCGTGAGTCTTAGCTCGAACATGATACGACGAACGAAGTTTAAAAGGCACTTTGGCGAGATGCATAAAACGTTTCTCGATCGAGATAGAATATAAGGTTCTCGATTCTATTCGAATTAATTTTTTTTTTTTATTTTTTTTTCTCTTTGAGGCGATTCTCGGAGAGAGAAATAAAAATAAAGACCCTCTGTCGCATTGTTATCAAACCGTCTTGCTTTTCTCGAATCGCGCCCACATGGCACGAAATTTTTTTTTCTTTGAAAAAAAAAATTGTCACCGTGTCGTGACGTTGAAGCGACCTCAGAGTAGGCGAGATCACCCGCTGAATTTAAGCATATTACTAAGCGGAGGAAAAGAAACTAACAAGGATTTCCTTAGTAGCGGCGAGCGAACAGGAATTAGCCCAGCACTGAATCCCGCGGTTCCGCCGTTGGGAAATGTAGTGTTCGGGAGGATCCGTTTATCCCGTGACGTCGAACCGCGTCCAAGTCCATCTTGAATGGGGCCATGTACCCACAGAGGGTGCCAGGCCCGTAGTGACCGGAACGCGTTTCGGGAGGATCTCTCCTTAGAGTCGGGTTGCTTGAGAGTGCAGCCCTAAGTTGGTGGTAAACTCCATCTAAGGCTAAATACAACCACGAGACCGATAGCGAACAAGTACCGTGAGGGAAAGTTGAAAAGAACTTTGAAGAGAGAGTTCAAGAGTACGTGAAACCGTTCAGGGGTAAACCTGAGAAACCCAAAAGATCGAATGGGGAGATTCATCGTCGACGGCGTCGGTGATCGTTGGTGAGCGATGCTCCGGGTGGGCCTTCGTGGTTCCATTGGCGAGGGCACGCCACCTTCGATTCGAACGCTCCGGCGTCGTAGTCGTGCACTTCTCCCCTAGTAGAACGTCGCGACCCGTTGTGTGTCGGTCTACGGCCCGAGCGGGTGACTGTCGCGTCGCTTCGGCGCACGCGGCAGACCCTCGGTCGCCCGGCCGACTGCACGACGGTACACTAGACGGTATCGGGCCGCAACCAATCCATTCTCGAATGTGTGTGCGTCTAGACCGCCGCAAGCATCGTCGA
>NW_027212641.1:12500-25000 GCF_041682495.2 Bombus fervidus | reverse complement strand
GGTACGTACGATATTCTTAAGGTACGTACGTACGAAAATACGACGACGTAATTCGCAAGGGCGAGACGCGCGCTCGCTCCTCTTTTACTTTTCGTTCTCTCGTTTTTTCCTTCTTTCACCATCGACCAAACCGCTCTCGATCGATCCAAGAAACGAGACGAAAGTAACGAAAAATTAACGTAACGAAAATATACCGTGGACGTACGAAGTAACGGTCGCGATCGTTGCTCGCTCGCTGCGCTCGCTCGAACTTATACTAGCCCAACCCAAAACCGATCCCGCGAGTTTCTCCGATTTCAAGAGAAATCGAGGAACGAACGCGAAAAAGGGATTGGTTTTGGGTTGGGCTAGTTTTTTTTTCGAGCGAGCGCAGCGAGCGAGCAACGCTCGAGAGCCCGTCTGACTTTGAAAAATTTTCGTACCGAACGGTTATTTCCAGTTATTTCGCTTAAAAGCGTTGTGATGCGTATATATTTTTACATAAATGGGAATATCATGTATTCCTACGTCGGGATTAAGCGTTTATTTCGTCCCGAGAACGTTAAAAAAAAATTTTTAATCGAACCGTTTTTTCGAATTTTTTCGCTTAAAAGCGTTACAAGGTGCTAATATTTGTGCATAAATCGCTTTAGAATGACGTTTTACATCGGGATTAAGCGTTTATTTCGTCGCTGGAAAGTTATATAAAAAAAGTATGATCGCGCCCGGGACGTTGGAACTTAGTCGCATTCTCGACCGGTACGTAGGGACTTAGAAAAATTTTCGACCGAAAAGTTATTTCGAGTTATTTCGCTTAAAAGCGTTATAAGGTATGAATATTTTTATAGAAATCGTTATGGTTCGACGAATTCTAGTCGACTGTAACGATTTCGTTTTATTTTTTTAAAAAATTGCCCCCTCCGGACCGACATGACCGGGCGGTTGGCACTTCGTCGATCCCCCGGCCGGTACGTAGGGACTTAGAAAAATTCCGGTCCAAAAAGTTATTTCGAGTTATCTCGCTAAAAAGCGTTACGAGGTATGAATATTTTTATATAAATGGCAATATTATGTATTTCTACGTCGGGATTAAGCGTTTATTTCGTCCCGAGAACTTTAAAAAAAATTTTTTAATCGAACCGTTTTTTCGAATTTTTTCGCTTAAAAGCGTTACAAGGTACGAATATTCTTGCATAAATCGCTTTAGAATGACGTTTTACGTCGGGATTAAGCGTTTATTTCGTCGCTGGAAAGTTATATAAAAAAAGTATGATCGCGCCCGGGACGTTGGAACTTAGTCGCATTCTCGACCGGTACGTTGGGACTTAGAAAAATTTCGGACCGAAAAGTTTTTTCGAGTTATTTCGTTAAAAAGCGTTACGAGGTATGAATATTTTTATAGAAATCGTTATGGTTCGACGAATTCTAGTCGAACGTAACGATTTCGTTTTATTTTTTTAAAAAATTGCCCCCTCCGGACCGACATGACCGGGCGGTTGGCACTTCGTCGATCCCCCGGCCGGGACGTAGGGACTTAGAAAAATTCCGGACCGAAAAGTTATTTCGAGTTATCTCGCTTAAAAGCGTTATGATGCGTATATATTTTTACATAAATAGCAATATTACGTATTTCTACGTCGGGATTAAGCGTTTATTTCGTCCCGACAACGTTAAAAAAAAATTTTTAATCGAACCGTTTTTTCGAATTTTTTCGCTTAAAAGCGTTATAAGGTGCGAATATTCTTGCATAAATCGCTTTAAAATGACGTTTTACATCGGGATTAAGCGTTTATTTCGTCCCCGAAAGGTGCCGTAAAAAATTTACGATCGCGCCCGAGACGTTGGAACTTAGTCGCATTCTCGAGCGGTACGTTGGGACTTAGAAAAATTTCGGACCGAAACGTTATTTCGAGTTATTTCGCTTAAAAGCGTTACGAGGTATGAATATTTTTATAGAAATCGTTATGGTTCGACGAATTCTAGTCGAACGTAACGATTTCGTTTTATTTTTTTAAAAAATTGCCCCCTCCGGACCGACATGACCGGGAGGTTGGCACTTCGTCGATCCCCCGGCCGGTACGTAGGGACTTAGAAAAATTTCGGACCGAAAAGTTATTTCGAGTTATCTCGCTTAAAAGCGTTACGAGGTATGAATATTTTTATATAAATGGGAATATTATGTATTTCTACGTCGGGATTAAGCGTTTATTTCGTCCCGAGAACTTTAAAAAAAATTTTTTAATCGAACCGTTTTTTCGAATTTTTTCGCTTAAAAGCGTTACAAGGTGCTAATATTTGTGCATAAATCGCTTTAAAATGACGTTTTACATCGGGATTAAGCGTTTATTTCGTCGCTGGAAAGTTATATAAAAAAAGTACGATCGCGCCCGGGACGTTGGAACTTAGTCGCATTCTCGAGCGGTACGTAGGGACTTAGAAAAATTTCGGACCGAAAAGTTTTTTCGAGTTATTTCGTTAAAAAGCGTTATGAGGTACGAATATTTTTATATAAATGGGAATGTTATTAAGTTTTACGTCGGGATTAAACGTTTATTTGGTCCCGAAAACGTTAAAAAAAAATAGTGGACCGACGCGACTCGGCCCGTCGGACTTTGTCATACTCTCCACCGGTACGTAGGGACTTAGAAAAATTTTCGACCGAAAAGTTTTTTCGAGTTATTTCGCTTAAAAGTGTTATAAGGTATGAATATTTTTATATAAATCGCTATATTATTATATTTTACGTCGGGATTAAACGTTTATTTGGTCCCGAAAACGTTAAAGAAAAATAGTGGACCGACGCGACTCGGCCCGTCGGACTTGGTCATACTCTCCACCGGTACGTAGGGACTTAGAAAAATTTTCGACCGAAAAGTTTTTTCGAGTTATTTCGCTTAAAAGTGTTATAAGGTATGAATATTTTTATATAAATCGCTATATTATTATATTTTACGTCGGGATTAAACGTTTATTTGGTCCCGAAAACGTTAAAAAAAAATAGTGGACCGACGCGACTCGGCCCGTCGGACTTGGTCATACTCTCCACCGGTACGTAGGGACTTAGAAAAATTTTCGACCGAAAAGTTTTTTCGAGTTATTTCGCTTAAAAGTGTTATAAGGTATGAATATTTTTATATAAATCGCTATATTATTATATTTTACGTCGGGATTAAACGTTTATTTGGTCCCGAAAACGTTAAAAAAAAATAGTGGACCGACGCGACTCGGCCCGTCGGACTTGGTCATACTCTCCACCGGTACGTAGGGACTTAGAAAAATTTTCGACCGAAAAGTTTTTTCGAGTTATTTCGTTAAAAAGCGTTATAAGGTACGAATATTTTTATATAAATCGCTATATTATTATATTTTACGTCGGGATTAAACGTTTATTTGGTCCCGAAAACGTTAAAGAAAAATAGTGGACCGACGCGACTCGGCCCGTCGGACTTGGTCATACTCTCCACCGGTACGTAGGGACTTAGAAAAATTTTCGACCGAAAAGTTTTTTCGAGTTATTTCGTTAAAAAGCGTTATAAGGTACGAATATTTTTATATAAATCGCTATATTATTATATTTTACGTCGGGATTAAACGTTTATTTGGTCCCGAAAACGTTAAAAAAAAATAGTGGACCGACGCGACTCGGCCCGTCGGACTTGGTCATACTCTCCACCGGTACGTAGGGACTTAGAAAAATTTTCGACCGAAAAGTTTTTTCGAGTTATTTCGTTAAAAAGCGTTATGAGGTATTAATATTTTTATATAAATCGTTGTATTATTATATTTTACGTCGGGATTAAACGTTTATTTGGTCCCGAAAACGTTAAAAAAAAATTTTTTATTCGAAAGGTTTTTTTGAATTATTTCGCTTAAAAGCGTTATAAGGTGCGAATATTCTTGCATAAATCGCTTTAAAATGACGTTTTACATCGGGATTAAGCATTTATTTCGTCGCTGAAAAGTTATATAAAAAAAGTATGATCGCGCCCGGGACGTTGGAACTTAGTCGCATTCTCGAGCGGTACGTAGGGACTTAGAAAAATTTCGGACCGAAAAGTTTTTTCGAGTTATTTCGTTAAAAAGCGTTATGAGGTATGAATATTTTTATATAAATCGCTATATTATTGTATTTTACGTCGGGATTAAACGTTTATTTCGTCCGTGGAAGGTTAAAAAAAAACGGACGGATACGACCGGGCCTTTGGAACTTTGTCTCATTCTGGACCGGTACGTTGGGACTTAGAAAAATTTCGGCCGGCGGAAAAGTCCGAAATACTTATTTCGAGTTATTTCGTTAAAAAGCGTTATAAGGTATAAATATTTTTGCGGAAACGGTTATATCTCTATTAAATACAACTGGATTAAACGTTTTTTCGAATTTTTTAAAAAATTTGTGTTCGACGAACTGACACGACTGCGATATTTGTTTAATTATTTCGTTAATTAACGTTGCAAGGTATATATTTTTTTGCATATTTCTCGTTGTTTCAACGTGTTCTAATCGATTAAGAACGTGGTTTTTGTCCGTATTCGTTAAAAGAGGTGGTTTACTGATGCGATTTTGAAAAAAAAAAAAAAAATTAAATTTTTCGATAAAAACTCGTTTAAAATATTAAAATAAGCGGTGCGTTAAAATATCTCGACGATAGGACGTTTTATAAGGGTACTTTATTGGAACAAAGTGGTCGAGCGTTTCAGAGACTAAGTCCGACGGTACGTTGGGACTTAGAAAAATTTCGGCCGGCGGAAAAGTCCGAAAAGCTTATTTCGAGTTATTTCGTTAAAAAGCGTTATAAGGTATAAATATTTTTGCAGAAACGGTTATATCTCTATTAAATACAACTGGATTAAACGTTTTTTTCGAATTTTTTAAAAAATTAGTGTCCGTCGAACTGACACGACTGCGATATTTGTTTAATTTTTTCGTTAATTAACGTTGCAAGGTATATATTTTTTTGCATATTTCTCGTTGTTTTAACGTGTTCTAATCGATTAAGAACGTGGTTTTTGTCCGTATTCGTTAAAAGAGGTGGTTTACTGATGCGATTTTGAAAAAAAAAAAAAAATTAAATTTTTCGATAAAAACTCGTTTGAAATATTAAAATAAGCGGTGCGTTAAAATATCTCGACGATAGGATGTTTTCTAAGGGTAGTTTATTCGAAAAAAGTGGTCGAGCGTTTCAGAGACTAAGTCCGACGGTACGCTCTAACGGAGGTTTTACATGGTAAGCGCCCGGCCGCTGGCCCGGCCGGCGCCGACCGTCCGGCCGGCGCTTTGGTATCTATAAGAGACACGTCGAGTCGGACGGTCCGGACGGAACAGCGTCGAGCGCGTGGCTATTCTACGGCCTCGGTTGAGAATTCAGTCACCGCTCCTCGAGTCTTAGTGAACTTTTTTACTATTTCTCGACTGTTCCTTCGTTCTCGTATCGACTCTTTCTCTACACTGCTGCGCCGCGGGTCGCTGTCCTGGACGTAATGACCAAATAACGTGGCAAGGTTCCCCTTAGTCGGGAAGCTGGATCCTGTATGCTCGCACTAACTTTAAAAAAAGTTAGGGCAGTGTGCTTGTTACTAACTGAGTATCAATTCATGCTGGTTCGGCAGAGACCGTTCCAAAACTTATGTTATAGCGTACGCAGTACGTTTTAAACATACGAAAGGCTAATGGGGAGCGTACTACCTTTTAGGAAGTGCGTTCTTTCTGATTGGAGAATATCAAAAGAACGAACGAATATGTTTCTTACGAGGACGGTACGTTCAGCATGCAGTTTACGTGCTTTTTACCGCTAAGGCATATTCGTTCAACCAACAAACCATTCTTACAGAATGATCCTATGAACAGAATGATCTTAAAATATTCCACACAAACAATCAAACGAACGAAAGAAAGTAAAGAGAGAGTGGCGAAATGAGAGAGAGTAGTGGCGTTCGACGTTACAACGGGAATTAAAAGGGTGTCGTCGAACGTTCACTAAGAACGAAAAGTCTCGTCGTACGGTGTTACGGACCCACCTACGACACTCTGAGGCTATTTTAAAAAGAGAGTCTTTTGACTCTAATATATAATATATATATAAAATACAAAGTTCCCTGGTTGATCCTGCCAGTAGTCATATGCTTGTCTCAAAGATTAAGCCATGCATGTCTCAGTACATGCCGCATTAAGGTGAAACCGCGAATGGCTCATTAAATCAGTTATGGTTTCTTAGATCATACTTAAACTTACTTGGATAACTGTGGTAATTCTAGAGCTAATACATGCAAACAGATTCGTACCAGAGATGGTACGAATGCTTTTATTAGATCAAAACCAATCGGTGGCGGATGGCTCGTCCGTTCGTCCATCGTTTGTTTTGGTGACTCTGAATAACTTTGTGCTGATCGCATGGTCATCTAGCACCGGCGACGCATCTTTCAAATGTCTGCCTTATCAACTGTCGATGGTAGGTTCTGCGCCTACCATGGTTGTAACGGGTAACGGGGAATCAGGGTTCGATTCCGGAGAGGAGCCTGAGAAACAGCTACCACATCCAAGGAAGGCAGCAGGCGCGCAAATTACCCACTCCCGGCACGGGGAGGTAGTGACGAAAAATAACGATACGGGACTCATCCGAGGCCCCGTAATCGGAATGAGTACACTTTAAATCCTTTAACGAGGACCAATTGGAGGGCAAGTCTGGTGCCAGCAGCCGCGGTAATTCCAGCTCCAATAGCGTATATTAAAGTTGTTGCGGTTAAAAAGCTCGTAGTTGAATCTGTGTGTCACAGTGTCGGTTCACCGCTCGCGGTGTTTAACTGGCATTATGTGGTACGTCCTATCGGTGGGCTTAGCTCCTCGCGGGGCGGTCCAACTAATATCCCATCGCGGTGCTCTTCACTGAGTGTCGAGGTGGGCCGATACGTTTACTTTGAACAAATTAGAGTGCTTAAAGCAGGCTACCTTCGCCTGAATACTGTGTGCATGGAATAATGGAATAGGACCTCGGTTCTATTTTGTTGGTTTTCGGAGCCCCGAGGTAATGATTAATAGGGACAGATGGGGGCATTCGTATTGCGACGTTAGAGGTGAAATTCTTGGATCGTCGCAAGACGGACAGAAGCGAAAGCATTTGCCAAAAATGTTTTCATTAATCAAGAACGAAAGTTAGAGGTTCGAAGGCGATCAGATACCGCCCTAGTTCTAACCATAAACGATGCCAGCCAGCGATCCGCCGAAGTTCCTCCGATGACTCGGCGGGCAGCTTCCGGGAAACCAAAGCTTTTGGGTTCCGGGGGAAGTATGGTTGCAAAGCTGAAACTTAAAGGAATTGACGGAAGGGCACCACCAGGAGTGGAGCCTGCGGCTTAATTTGACTCAACACGGGAAACCTCACCAGGCCCGGACACCGGAAGGATTGACAGATTGATAGCTCTTTCTTGATTCGGTGGGTGGTGGTGCATGGCCGTTCTTAGTTGGTGGAGCGATTTGTCTGGTTAATTCCGATAACGAACGAGACTCTAGCCTGCTAAATAGACGTAAATTATGGTATCTCGAAGGCCCCCGGCTTCGGTCGGCGGGTTTTTACTACCAACGTACAAACAAATCTTCTTAGAGGAACAGGCGGCTTCTAGCCGCACGAGATTGAGCAATAACAGGTCTGTGATGCCCTTAGATGTTCTGGGCCGCACGCGCGCTACACTGAAGGAATCAGCGTGTTTTCCCTGGCCGAAAGGCCCGGGTAACCCGCTGAACCTCCTTCGTGCTAGGGATTGGGGCTTGCAATTATTCCCCATGAACGAGGAATTCCCAGTAAGCGCGAGTCATAAGCTCGCGTTGATTACGTCCCTGCCCTTTGTACACACCGCCCGTCGCTACTACCGATTGAATGATTTAGTGAGGTCTTCGGACTGGTGCGCGGCCAATGTGATAAGCATTGCCGATGTTACCGGGAAGATGACCAAACTTGATCATTTAGAGGAAGTAAAAGTCGTAACAAGGTTTCCGTAGGTGAACCTGCGGAAGGATCATTAACGAAAAATACAAAAACACAAAGAATATATTTGACTTGAACACTGTATAATAAAATATATATAATATCGTCGGTAAGGAGCCGTACTCCTCCTATATCGACACAAAGTATATACGACGTATTAACAAGCTATATACTTTGACAAAAGCCAAATTTTTTACAATAAGGAGGTGGGAGACGCTCCAGTTACGAAACTATACGAAGAGTGTGGCACTCTCTCTCGATCATCGGGATGAAGAGATATACTTTTACACGAATAATTCGAGGCGCCTGCGTGAGGTCGTACACAGAAAGACCCGCCGTCTCCGAATAATATTATAACAAACGAAAAACTTAAAAATATTCTCGAGGCGCCTGCGTGAGGTCGTAAACAGAAAGACCCGCCGTCTCCGAATAATATAACACACGGAAAACTTAAAAAGATTCTCGAGGCGCTTGCGTGAGGTCGTACACAGAAAGACCCGCCGTCTCCGAATCCTATAACACGAAACCGCTACTATTAATAATAATAATAATAATAATAATAACGATATGTGAGGGAACTTGAGCTGAACACATATCGAAAAAACTAAAAGTTACAGTGGAAACCACGTGTAATGAGAAATGCGATCGAGGCGCCTGCGTGAGGTCGTACACAGAAAGACCCGCCGTCACGATCTCGTATTTCGTATTTGCATCGTGGAAATCCAACGAACGAACAATATAATATATAAACTAAAATCTCTAAAGTGCCTCGTGTCGGAGAGATCACTGCTCACACCTCTTCTATATTTCGTAGTTGCGTTGCGTAGGCCTCACCTCCTAGCAACGGGACATAAGGAAGACTGCTCTTTGGGATCGAACGAAGCGTCTATAACGAGTCGTCGACGAGAGCGAAAGAACGCGAATAGCGAGCCGCAGAAAAATAGGATACCGAATTATATATCTTCGAAGGTTCTCTTCGAAGATCCATGGATACCTATATCTGCGCGTCTCCAGCTATCTCGCGCGTCTCTCCAAACTCTCGTCGTTCCTCGAAACGTGCTTCCTACCCAAAGGGCGTTCGTTCTTCCTATGTCGTTTCGTTGTCGTTCGTTTCAACGGCGAACGATATACGATGTTCGACAAAACGAAACCACGTTGTACGTTCGTACTCGTGGATCGGGTAACCTAGAACGAAAACGCATTGCGTGGATGTTGGCCCGAAAAGATATATACCAGTGCGAGTGATGGTAAAGAGTATAACGATTCTTAACTAGACGAAGTTGGTTCGGAGGGGACCGCCGGCCGTCTCTCTATCCTCGCGAGTCTAATGCCTCGTTCCGTCGCTAGAGTTTTTCAAACTCTGCTTCTGGCTATCGGGAAGAATAGACCGCGCGCGAGGAAGAGGAACGACGACCGTGCGCGTCCCATCGATTTTTTTTATTTTTACCTGAACCACCGAAGTCGATTCAGAGGGGACCGCCGGCCGTCTCTCTATCCTCGTTGTCGTGAGTCATATGCCTCGTTCCGTCGCTAGAGTTTTTCAAACTCTGCTTCTGGCTATCGGGAAGAAACGACCGCGCGAGGAAGACGACGACGACGACCGTGCGCGTCCCATCGAATTTTTTTTTATTTTTACCTGATCGACGGAAGTTTCGTCCGGTTCGTCTCTTTTACCATCGTCTCGTCGACCCGTTCAGAGGGGACCGCCTGTCCATATCCTCGTTGTCGTGAGTCATATGCCTCGTTCCGTCGCTAGAGTTTTTCAAACTCTGCTTCTGGCTATCGGGAAGAAACGACCGCGCGAGGCCGATGGCTGCGAGTCCCATCGAATTTTTTTTAAACGCACGCACACACATACACCTGAACGGAGATGCGTTTCCTTTTCGTCGCGATTTTTCGCGCTTTAGTCGTCGTTGTCGCCATCCGTTCGGAGGGGACCGCCGGCCGTCTCTCTATCCTCGTTGTCGAGAGTCTAATGCCTCGTTCCGTCGCTAGAGTTTTTCAAACTCTGCTTCTGGCTATCGGGAAGAAAAGACCGCGCGAGGAAGAGGAAGGACGACCGTGCGCGTCCCTTTCGAATTTTTTTTTATTTTTACCTGAGCGACCAAAGTGGATTCAGAGGGGACCGCCGGCCGTCTCTCTATCTTCGTTGTCGCGAGTCTAATGCCTCGTTCCGTCGCTAGAGTTTTTCAAACTCTGCTTCTGGCTATCGGGAAGAATAGACCGCGCGCGAGGAAGAGGAAGGACGACCGTGCGCGTCCCATCGATTTTTTTTATTTTTACCTGAACCACCGAAGTCGATTCAGAGGGGACCGCCGGCCGTGTCTGTATCCTCGTTGTCGAGAGTCTAATGCCTCGTTCCGTCGCTAGAGTTTTTCAAACTCTGCTTCTGGCTATCGGGAAGAAACGACCGCGCGAGGAAGACTACGACCGTGCGCGTCCCATCGATTTTTTTTTACCCGAACGATGGAGATGCATATCGGCTGTTTGCTTCGAATAACTGGACGAGAGGAACGAACATATATATATATCATGGGCTAGCCACCGTGCGCTTTCTTCGCGAGATCGTGTGCTGTACAGAGGATTCAGAATCGGGTGTTATATCCCCGTCGTTTCCTGACGAACGGAGCTTCGATCTCGTTGGTTGTTATATATTATAATGCACTTTACGCCCGGTCGGCGGGCTGCGTGTGTCGTCGCGCAGTCCGTCCGATTTCGTTTTCGAACGTATTTTCGTGTCGTCAATCATATGGCGACTTCCGCGCGTTCGATTCCCGTTGGTCGGACGTTTGTCGGATATCGGCTTCTTTCGAACCGAGAATAAGAGTACAAAAACCTGAGTACACAAACAAAAATCCATGCATAAACGATTACCCTGAACGGTGGATCACTTGGCTCGTGGGTCGATGAAGAACGCAGCTAATTGCGCGTCAACGTGTGAACTGCAGGACACATGAACATCGACATTTCGAACGCACATTGCGGTCCACGGATACAATTCCTGGACCACGCCTGGCTGAGGGTTGCTCACGTAAACCTAAGACTGCTTGCGTTGCGTATCGTTGCTCTCGGTCCGTATCTCTCTGTTCTTTCTTGCCTCGTCGACAGCCCGCCGTCGTTCGTTTTATCTTTAAACGAACGTTTCTGAGTCGGAGGACGAGCGCCAAGCAAAAGAATACGAATTAAAGAGCGGTCGAGGGCTCGTACGCGACGTACGAGCGATTGTTGGACGTTCGTCGGCGTTCGTCGCTGGATCGTGTGGAGACCGGCGTACGCATGCTCTCGATACAAATATATATGAAAAATCTATCGCGTTCACGGGAGACTCGCAAAACTACCTCCGTCTCTTCTCTGTCCCTTCTTGGCTTGACAACCCGCCGTCGTTCGTGTTTTACGAACGTTTCTGAGTCGGACGAAGCGCAAGAAGAAGGATACGAATTAAAAGAGCGCGGAGAGAACCGTCGTCGTCGACGCGGTTATCGAGATACACAGAGCGAGTTTTCTTCGTGGCCGATTTTTTTTTTCTTTTTGTATCAGCCTCTGCTACGTTTTGTTAGTCTTCGATAAGCACGAATGACCGCGCCCCCGACGTCGTCTTAAATGAATTTTTGGCGAGACTGAGAGAAAGCAAAAATATTTTTGAACAAAGTCAGTCGAGAGAGGAGAGAAAAGAGAACCAAGATATTAAAACCTAAACCTAAACTTGGTGGCGTAACGAAAAACTGTGTGCCTTAAAGAAACACAACCGTCTTTTCATCAAGATGTTTTTACTCGTACAGCCCCAGGGATCGAATACCCACTCCGTCTGTTCGTGCGGCAGAGATGTATTCTGCAGGCGCGAGACGACTGACGAGAAGACAACGAGGACCGTCGCATCGATGGGTCGTCGTTGCGTTTTTCATCCTCTGTGCTTTTTTCTGTTCTTCGCGAACCCAGAGAAAGCCGTAGATCCGGGAACGGACACACGAGATTTCTTCGAACGCTGATGACTTAGGGAGATGATCCCCAGCGTTGCGCGGAGATCGGAGAGTACGCGTACATGTATCGGGACGAATTTTTCCCCGTCGGTCGCGTATCTCTCTGCCCGCGCGCCTGGCCCAAAGCCACGTTCGTCGGAAATCAACGAAAAGTGTGTTACGATCTAGCGTGCGTCTACGATCGGCTATATTTAAGGGTGACGAAGAAGAGAAAAGCTCACGGTGTTGCGCAACGTTTCTGTACTCGATTTTAAGATGTGCATGTGAGTCCGTTACAAAGTTGTTCGGATCGTCGAAAATAGTCGTTTTCGTCGTCGTGCGAAAGAGAATAATCTCTGACATTGGCACGGAGAGATCGCGCAGAGGAAGAGAACGATCCTCTTTGGCGAGGCTCGAGAAAGACTAACGAAACTTGATTAGAGACGAGGTATACACGCGCCGTACGTACGACGTACGCGCGTGTGATTTTTTTTTGCTTTAAGGCGATTCGGCGCTCCGAGTATTAGAGAAAAAGAGATCGTTGGTCATCCCATGTCTCTTCGTCGTCTATCGCTGGACCGCGCATCCT
>NW_027212641.1:0-5000 GCF_041682495.2 Bombus fervidus | reverse complement strand
TAATCGAACCGTTTTTTCGAATTTTTTCGCTTAAAAGCGTTACAAGGTACGAATATTCTTGCATAAATCGCTTTAGAATGACGTTTTACGTCGGGATTAAGCGTTTATTTCGTCGCTGGAAAGTTATATAAAAAAAGTATGATCGCGCCCGGGACGTTGGAACTTAGTCGCATTCTCGACCGGTACGTTGGGACTTAGAAAAATTTCGGACCGAAAAGTTTTTTCGAGTTATTTCGTTAAAAAGCGTTACGAGGTATGAATATTTTTATAGAAATCGTTATGGTTCGACGAATTCTAGTCGAACGTAACGATTTCGTTTTATTTTTTTAAAAAATTGCCCCCTCCGGACCGACATGACCGGGCGGTTGGCACTTCGTCGATCCCCCGGCCGGGACGTAGGGACTTAGAAAAATTCCGGACCGAAAAGTTATTTCGAGTTATCTCGCTTAAAAGCGTTATGATGCGTATATATTTTTACATAAATAGCAATATTACGTATTTCTACGTCGGGATTAAGCGTTTATTTCGTCCCGACAACGTTAAAAAAAAATTTTTAATCGAACCGTTTTTTCGAATTTTTTCGCTTAAAAGCGTTATAAGGTGCGAATATTCTTGCATAAATCGCTTTAAAATGACGTTTTACATCGGGATTAAGCGTTTATTTCGTCCCCGAAAGGTGCCGTAAAAAATTTACGATCGCGCCCGAGACGTTGGAACTTAGTCGCATTCTCGAGCGGTACGTTGGGACTTAGAAAAATTTCGGACCGAAACGTTATTTCGAGTTATTTCGCTTAAAAGCGTTACGAGGTATGAATATTTTTATAGAAATCGTTATGGTTCGACGAATTCTAGTCGAACGTAACGATTTCGTTTTATTTTTTTAAAAAATTGCCCCCTCCGGACCGACATGACCGGGAGGTTGGCACTTCGTCGATCCCCCGGCCGGTACGTAGGGACTTAGAAAAATTTCGGACCGAAAAGTTATTTCGAGTTATCTCGCTTAAAAGCGTTACGAGGTATGAATATTTTTATATAAATGGGAATATTATGTATTTCTACGTCGGGATTAAGCGTTTATTTCGTCCCGAGAACTTTAAAAAAAATTTTTAATCGAACCGTTTTTTCGAATTTTTTCGCTTAAAAGCGTTACAAGGTGCTAATATTTGTGCATAAATCGCTTTAAAATGACGTTTTACATCGGGATTAAGCGTTTATTTCGTCGCTGGAAAGTTATATAAAAAAAGTACGATCGCGCCCGGGACGTTGGAACTTAGTCGCATTCTCGAGCGGTACGTAGGGACTTAGAAAAATTTCGGACCGAAAAGTTTTTTCGAGTTATTTCGTTAAAAAGCGTTATGAGGTACGAATATTTTTATATAAATGGGAATGTTATTAAGTTTTACGTCGGGATTAAACGTTTATTTGGTCCCGAAAACGTTAAAAAAAAATAGTGGACCGACGCGACTCGGCCCGTCGGACTTTGTCATACTCTCCACCGGTACGTAGGGACTTAGAAAAATTTTCGACCGAAAAGTTTTTTCGAGTTATTTCGCTTAAAAGTGTTATAAGGTATGAATATTTTTATATAAATCGCTATATTATTATATTTTACGTCGGGATTAAACGTTTATTTGGTCCGAAAACGTTAAAGAAAAATAGTGGACCGACGCGACTCGGCCCGTCGGACTTGGTCATACTCTCCACCGGTACGTAGGGACTTAGAAAAATTTTCGACCGAAAAGTTTTTTCGAGTTATTTCGCTTAAAAGTGTTATAAGGTATGAATATTTTTATATAAATCGCTATATTATTATATTTTACGTCGGGATTAAACGTTTATTTGGTCCCGAAAACGTTAAAAAAAAATAGTGGACCGACGCGACTCGGCCCGTCGGACTTGGTCATACTCTCCACCGGTACGTAGGGACTTAGAAAAATTTTCGACCGAAAAGTTTTTTCGAGTTATTTCGCTTAAAAGTGTTATAAGGTATGAATATTTTTATATAAATCGCTATATTATTATATTTTACGTCGGGATTAAACGTTTATTTGGTCCCGAAAACGTTAAAAAAAAATAGTGGACCGACGCGACTCGGCCCGTCGGACTTGGTCATACTCTCCACCGGTACGTAGGGACTTAGAAAAATTTTCGACCGAAAAGTTTTTTCGAGTTATTTCGTTAAAAAGCGTTATAAGGTACGAATATTTTTATATAAATCGCTATATTATTATATTTTACGTCGGGATTAAACGTTTATTTGGTCCCGAAAACGTTAAAGAAAAATAGTGGACCGACGCGACTCGGCCCGTCGGACTTGGTCATACTCTCCACCGGTACGTAGGGACTTAGAAAAATTTTCGACCGAAAAGTTTTTTCGAGTTATTTCGTTAAAAAGCGTTATAAGGTACGAATATTTTTATATAAATCGCTATATTATTATATTTTACGTCGGGATTAAACGTTTATTTGGTCCCGAAAACGTTAAAAAAAAATAGTGGACCGACGCGACTCGGCCCGTCGGACTTGGTCATACTCTCCACCGGTACGTAGGGACTTAGAAAAATTTTCGACCGAAAAGTTTTTTCGAGTTATTTCGTTAAAAAGCGTTATGAGGTATTAATATTTTTATATAAATCGTTGTATTATTATATTTTACGTCGGGATTAAACGTTTATTTGGTCCCGAAAACGTTAAAAAAAAATTTTTTATTCGAAAGGTTTTTTTGAATTATTTCGCTTAAAAGCGTTATAAGGTGCGAATATTCTTGCATAAATCGCTTTAAAATGACGTTTTACATCGGGATTAAGCATTTATTTCGTCGCTGAAAAGTTATATAAAAAAAGTATGATCGCGCCCGGGACGTTGGAACTTAGTCGCATTCTCGAGCGGTACGTAGGGACTTAGAAAAATTTCGGACCGAAAAGTTTTTTCGAGTTATTTCGTTAAAAAGCGTTATGAGGTATGAATATTTTTATATAAATCGCTATATTATTGTATTTTACGTCGGGATTAAACGTTTATTTCGTCCGTGGAAGGTTAAAAAAAAACGGACGGATACGACCGGGCCTTTGGAACTTTGTCTCATTCTGGACCGGTACGTTGGGACTTAGAAAAATTTCGGCCGGCGGAAAAGTCCGAAATACTTATTTCGAGTTATTTCGTTAAAAAGCGTTATAAGGTATAAATATTTTTGCGGAAACGGTTATATCTCTATTAAATACAACTGGATTAAACGTTTTTTCGAATTTTTTAAAAAATTTGTGTTCGACGAACTGACACGACTGCGATATTTGTTTAATTATTTCGTTAATTAACGTTGCAAGGTATATATTTTTTTGCATATTTCTCGTTGTTTCAACGTGTTCTAATCGATTAAGAACGTGGTTTTTGTCCGTATTCGTTAAAAGAGGTGGTTTACTGATGCGATTTTGAAAAAAAAAAAAAAATTAAATTTTTCGATAAAAACTCGTTTAAAATATTAAAATAAGCGGTGCGTTAAAATATCTCGACGATAGGACGTTTTATAAGGGTACTTTATTGGAACAAAGTGGTCGAGCGTTTCAGAGACTAAGTCCGACGGTACGTTGGGACTTAGAAAAATTTCGGCCGGCGGAAAAGTCCGAAAAGCTTATTTCGAGTTATTTCGTTAAAAAGCGTTATAAGGTATAAATATTTTTGCAGAAACGGTTATATCTCTATTAAATACAACTGGATTAAACGTTTTTTTCGAATTTTTAAAAAATTAGTGTCCGTCGAACTGACACGACTGCGATATTTGTTTAATTTTTTCGTTAATTAACGTTGCAAGGTATATATTTTTTTGCATATTTCTCGTTGTTTTAACGTGTTCTAATCGATTAAGAACGTGGTTTTTGTCCGTATTCGTTAAAAGAGGTGGTTTACTGATGCGATTTTGAAAAAAAAAAAAAAATTAAATTTTTCGATAAAAACTCGTTTGAAATATTAAAATAAGCGGTGCGTTAAAATATCTCGACGATAGGATGTTTTCTAAGGGTAGTTTATTCGAAAAAAGTGGTCGAGCGTTTCAGAGACTAAGTCCGACGGTACGCTCTAACGGAGGTTTTACATGGTAAGCGCCCGGCCGCTGGCCCGGCCGGCGCCGACCGTCCGGCCGGCGCTTTGGTATCTATAAGAGACACGTCGAGTCGGACGGTCCGGACGGAACAGCGTCGAGCGCGTGGCTATTCTACGGCCTCGGTTGAGAATTCAGTCACCGCTCCTCGAGTCTTAGTGAACTTTTTTACTATTTCTCGACTGTTCCTTCGTTCTCGTATCGACTCTTTCTCTACACTGCTGCGCCGCGGGTCGCTGTCCTGGACGTAATGACCAAATAACGTGGCAAGGTTCCCCTTAGTCGGGAAGCTGGATCCTGTATGCTCGCACTAACTTTAAAAAAAGTTAGGGCAGTGTGCTTGTTACTAACTGAGTATCAATTCATGCTGGTTCGGCAGAGACCGTTCCAAAACTTATGTTATAGCGTACGCAGTACGTTTTAAACATACGAAAGGCTAATGGGGAGCGTACTACCTTTTAGGAAGTGCGTTCTTTCTGATTGGAGAATATCAAAAGAACGAACGAATATGTTTCTTACGAGGACGGTACGTTCAGCATGCAGTTTACGTGCTTTTTACCGCTAAGGCATATTCGTTCAACCAACAAACCATTCTTACAGAATGATCCTATGAACAGAATGATCTTAAAATATTCCACACAAACAATCAAACGAACGAAAGAAAGTAAAGAGAGAGTGGCGAAATGAGAGAGAGTAGTGGCGTTCGACGTTACAACGGGAATTAAAAGGGTGTCGTCGAACGTTCACTAAGAACGAAAAGTCTCGTCGTACGGTGTTACGGACCCACCTACGACACTCTGAGGCTATTTTAAAAAGAGAGTCTTTTGACTCTAATATATAATATATATATAAAATACAAAGTTCCCTGGTTGATCCTGCCAGTAGTCATATGCTTGTCTCAAAGATT
>NW_027212640.1:0-42813 GCF_041682495.2 Bombus fervidus | reverse complement strand
GATTTAATAGCAAATATAATCGTAACAGAGTTTACGTTTGTTTGATTTTAATGGATTTTAAAATAAGAAGCACGTATCTATTAATGTGAAATTTCTTCCATGATGTTTCAACGCGTTCTTTAGTACATTTAATTGTTAGAATTAAAGGTTTCAGAGGTAAGGGTTAAAATTTTTAATTAATTTAAAATCAGAAACATTGCATAATTAATCTCTCTTCTAAAGATTCTTCAAATTTCGTACATATCATAGAACAACAACAAAAATATTTCTTTCCTACCTTCAATTTCTTCCTCGTGTTTTCCCTTTCGAATTCGAGAACTCAATTTCGAATTCGAGACCTAATCTCAGAGCTTTGTTTGTCCTTCGGTAATTCATGTCTGGAAGATGTTAATCCTTTATGTCAACAGAAACATAATCTGTTGCTTATTCACCAGAAAGTGTGTTGCTCCTTGTTTATTCTGCTTCCTTACGACGTACTACTTTTTCTAAGCACAGTTTCAAGAAACTTTTTAGTCGCGGACTACGATATCGTTTATTTCTCCTTTTCTCTACCTTCTTTTCTATCTTATTGTTCTTCTTACGTTTTACGTTTTTTTTCTCTCGCTTCTTTCAATAAACCACGCTCCCATTTTTTCGCTTCTTTGTAAAATTGGTTTCCTTTATGAAATAATACACCTTATGGTTTTTTTACTAACTTTCTTTACGACGTGTTTTTCCAATTGAATTTATAGTTTCTGCTCGCTTACTTGTCGAACAAGACATATCTATATCTTTTTCACTGTTAAATCAGTATATTGTTTTTAACGATACCATGTGAAAATTATATTTTCACGATTCTCACAAATTTTATTATTTCCTTCACTAAATGAAGTTATATGGGAGAATTTGTTACGATTATATTAATTGACACTAACTGATAAATATTTGCAATTGCATTACGTAGGTATAGTTATCAAATAATTTTAATTACTACAGTTTTCTATGTATTTTTATATTTTGGCTTTTTCCATATATTACAAAATCTTCAATTTTCTAAAAGAGTTTAAAAGTTCATTTATATTACTAGTTAGCATTCAACACAATATTTTAAATTTATTTCGATTTATGAAACTCTCAACTGTAGTAATAGTAGTAAGTAGTTTAATTTTTTATTAACATAATGAGCAACAATAATGATCGAATATAGATTAAGAACATATACAAATATTTATGTTACTTCCAATATCGTTACTAATTACGTTCCTTGCTCTGAAACTCTCGTAATTAATAACCTTCGTCGTGCATTGAAATTGCTGTTAAAATGCGATATCGTGTACAAAATATATATCGCAGACATCGAATGTAAACATATCAATATCAATTCTGTACTTAATGCAGAATAATAGCAAAACATAAGAAAAAATATACAGAATTCTATCGTTTGATCTAATATCAATTTTTAATAGCGACTTTTTAAATCTAAATGTATTTTTAATATCTACTTAAATTTCAGATAATTTACTATCTAGTATTTCTAATTTTTCTAAATATTACTGTATCATTTCAATGTCAGAAAACATTTTCTTTGCGCAAATGAAAGAACAACCAATTAAGCTTTTATGAATCGCTTTAATTACGTATCACATACTATTTGTTTCACATTTTCTTTATTATTCATAATTGCATCAACCGCGTGCATGGATTGTTAGCGACATAGAAGAATGGAAAGTATTTTATATACTTTTTAGGAGTCTCTGTATCAAAATATTGTAACGTTCAAATTTTCCGTCAAAATTTAGAACAAAAACCTAATTATCGAAGGACTTCTTTCTCATTAGCATTACTTTTTCTGACATAATTAGAAGTGAAAGCAATATTAAAAATGCTTTATACATCAATCAGAATTACTTATTCACAAGTTAAAATTATTTTTCTATACCTACGCCAATGTAGATTATTGCAGCAGATAAATATTTAACATTGCGTTAATTCCTTGAGTGCTGAATGCCCCCTGCGGCGGGAGTCCGCGAGTAACGAATGCCATCGTTGAGGACAGGCTGCCTTTTTAAATAAATATCAATATAAATTGCATTTATAGATTGCACTGTTATAACATTCTTTTGATTTTTGAACGTCTCGATGATCTAGCGAAAATTGTCCATAACATTTCTCAGGGGTTACGAGTAAACAAGTGCGTTTTCCATTGGCTCCTGTGATTTACAATACTCCGCCCGGAATGTCCCCACTATGGCCAAATGAGTTTTCCACTGGTACCAGTGATTCGTAATTCTTCGGCCAGATTATCCCCACTACGTTAACAGCCGACTTGTTAGGGCTAGCAAAATTTTCGTATCTTCGCAATAGTGGACCTGTTAGTTTCGTTTGTAACGTGGTCGTAGCAACAACGGAGTGCAAAGACATATTTTACGTAATCGCAAATATCGCGGAGTAACAGGTATACTTTTCAAGAAGCGTTCAGAAGGTGAGCCATCTTTCATTTTTCTGTTCTCCATTGTCGTTCGCTAAGAAATACACGTGTATCGTTCATAGGCTAATTAAAGAATCTCGAGCGCGAGTGAGGCGAAGAAAATTGATAAACGTTTATAAATATGTCCTTAGTCCACACGGGTAGATTTAGCAGGTAGCATGTTGGCGCCCATGGCTATTTCCAATTTTAACGATTTCAAAGATCTTTATCCGATTATAGCGACCGAACAGAAAGAGTTTCTTGGAACCCTTAAATTTTTATCAAAAATTTACATCAAATGTCTAGCTATTGAAACTTTTTCTTCTTGTTGCCATTATATTTTCTGATATAATTAGAAGTAAAATCTGTATCAAAAAGTTTTATTTATCTATCAGAATTGCTTATTCGCACGTTGAAATTATTCTGCTATACCTACATCATTATAAGTTATTGCTGCAGGATAAATATGAAATATTAATTATAAAATATTAAATATTAAGTATTGAATATTAAATATAGAATATTAAATATTAAATATTAAAAATGGAACATTAAATATTAAATATTGAATAATAAATATTAAATATCAAATATTAAATATTAAATATTGAATATTAGATATAGAATATTAAATATTAAATATTAAAAATGGAACATTAAATATTAAATATTGAATAATAAATATTAAATATCAAATATTAAATATTAAATATTAAATATTGAATATTAAATTTTGAATATTAAATTTTGAATATTAAATATTAATTGTTGCATTAATTGTTTGAGTGCTGACTGCCCCCTGCGGCGGGAGTCCGCGAGTAACGGTTGCCATCGTTGAGGACACAGGCTGCCTTTTTAAATAAATATCAATATAAATTGCATTTATAGATTGCACTGTTATAACATTCTTTTGATTTTTGAACGTCTCGACGATCTAGCGAAAATTTTCCATAACATTTCTCAGGGGTTACGAGTAAACAAGTGCGTTTTCCATTGGCTCCTGTGATTTACAATACTCCGCCCGGAATGTCCCCACTACGGCCAAACGAGTTTTCCACTGGTACCAGTGATTCGTAATTCTTCGGCCAGAATGTCCCCACTACGTTAACAGCCGACTTGTTAGGGCTAGCAAAATTTTCGTATTTTCGCAGTAGTGGACCTGTTAGTATCGTTTGTAACGTGGTCGTAGCAACAACGGAGTGCAAAGACATATTTTACGTAATCGCAAATATCGCGGAGTAACAAGTGTACGTTTCAAGAAGCGTTCAGAAGGTGAGCCATCTTTCATTTTTCTGTTCTCCATTGTCGTTCGCTAAGAAATACACGTGTATCGTTCATAGGCTAATTAAAGAATCTCGAGCGCGAGTGAGGCGAAGAAAATTGGTAAACGTTTATAAATATGTCCTTAGTCCACACGGGTAGATTTAGCAGGTAGCATGTAGGCGCCCATGGCTATTTCCAATTTTAACGATTTCAAAGATCTTTATCCGATTATAGCGACCGAACAGAAAGAGTTTCTTGGAACCTTTAAATTTTTATCAAAAATTTACATCAAATGTCTAGCTATTGAAACTTTCTCTTCTTGTTGCCATTATATTTTCTGGTATAATTAGAAGTAAAAGCTGTATTAAAAATTTTTATATATCTATCAGAATTGCTTATTCGCACGTTGAAATTATTCTGCTATACCTACATCATTATAAGTTATTGCTGCAGGATAAATATGAAATATTAATTATAAAATATTAAATATTAAATATTGAATATTAAATATAGAATATTAAATATAGAATATTAAATATTAAATATTAAAAATGGAACATTAAATATTAAATATTGAATAATAAATATTAAATATTGAATATTAAATATTAAATATTAAATATTGAATATTAAATTTTGAATATTAAATGTTGATTATTAAATATTAATTGTTGCATTAATTGTTTGAGTGCAGACTGCCCCCTGCGGCGGGAGTCCGCGAGTAACGAATGCCATCGTTGAGGACACAGGCTGCCTTTTTAAATAAATATCAATATAAATTGCATTTATAGATTGCACTGTTATAACATTCTTTTGATTTTTGAACGTCTCGACGATCTAGCGAAAATTTTCCATAACATTTCTCAGGGGTTACGAGTAAACAAGTGCGTTTTCCATTGGCTCCTGTGATTTACAATACTCCGCCCGGAATGTCCCCACTACGGCCAAACGAGTTTTCCACTGGTACTAGTGATTCGTAATTCTTCGGCCAGAATGTCCCCACTACGTTAACAGCCGATTTGTTAGGGCTAGCAAAATTTTCGTATCTTCGCAATAGTGGACCTGTTAGTTTCGTTTGTAACGTGGTCGTAGCAACAACGGAGTGCAAAGACATATTTTACGTAATCGCAAATATCGCGGAGTAACAAGTGTACTTTTCAAGAAGCGTTCAGAAGGTGAGCCATCTTTCATTTTTCTGTTCTCCATTGTCGTTCGCTAAGAAATACACGTGTATCGTTCATAGGCTAATGAAAGAATCTCGAGCGCGAGTGAGCCGGTGAAAATTGATAAACGTTTATAAATATGTCCTTAGCCCACACGGCTAGCTTTTTTTAACACGTCACTTGTTTAATAATTCGATTATATGTTATTATATTAACGAAACATCTTTCGTTTTTTGTATAAAATATCGCGTGATAGTCAGTCGACGCTCGATATCGATAAAAAAGAAAAGTATAAAATTTTTTGATTATTAGATGAAGGAAATTAATATGCAAAACAATGTTATTTGTTAATATATACAATACGATAGTCAACTCTTGATATTAATGACGAAAAAAGGCAAGAGTAATTTTTTTATGCCACACTGTTTAGCTTATATGAACATATAACACTCATAAAAAATAAAATTGATTATTTCATAACTATCGTTGAGCTTAAATAAAAAATATCTTACGAAAGCGCGAGTCTCTCAACGTTACTCTTTACGAAAAGAATAAACCAAACGCAATGTAATTATTAACACTTAGCCAACCGCGCGCGCCACAGCGAGCTATACGCTATTTCCACCGCGCTCGGACAAGCAACCCATACGCTGTCCACCGTGCATTTTTTCAAGTATCGAGGATTAATTTTCACTACTTAAAAAACAAAGAACTTTAAAAATTATTTAAGTGGTCAGTTATATTTTGCGGTGATAATTTTATTTAACGATTTTACATATTGTTTATACAAAACATCAAATTGAAAGTATATTCAAAGTATAAAAAAATATAGGTAGAATTAAAAACATTAAAGATGACTAAAGATAAATAACACGATTTGAATATCTTTTTAATTAAGTTTAACGCCGCTAAATTGGTTAACAAAACAAAAAAAAAAAAAAAAAAAAAACGCGTTGCTAAAGTCAAAAAAGGGTATCTTCCCGTTCGGTCACGCAGCGATGTTCTTCGTAGGAGGAAAAACTCCCTATTATGTTGGCTAAGTGTTAAAATCATTCGATTTCATCGACCGATAAGAAATTACAAAGTATAAATTTTACACAACATTCAATAACATAACACGTTATATTTTACAGGCCGAATTAGTTAAACCAGATGAAATGTCGGCGAATGAGTTACACAGACATGGAAATTCTTCGGCCGAAACTCCGGAAATCAATCAAATTCCAATACTATCGGAGAATCCGATAGAATCAAAAGTGGAGATCAATCCGAATTACGATAGTTATCAAAAGGGCCGAGACGAGCGATCGCAGGCAACCGTTCCACGTCCACAGATCATTGTGAAATCGTTCGATATGTCGAACATCGATTGTGACGTACAAGTGGTCGAACTCAAGCAGAAAGCAGATGAAACATTTTTTCCTCCGGAAGAGACCCACACGAACAACATGAACAGCTCTTTGGGGGTGTTATGCGATTCAAGAGAACAACGATTTATGGAGAAGGTAGAGGATAGAACTTACCGGAAGTCGAATCTGGAGAATTTCGATGATAAATCTTATGCTGTTAGCTTACTGTTGAACCTGGGCAGAGCGAATAATGTCCCAGAAAATGAAAGAAAGACATCGGGCAAGAGAAGGTATGTGCAAGAAAATTTGCAAGATTTCGAGGGCCTCAAGAGGTTCAAAACCGATGGCGAGTTGGAAGATGAGGAATCTAAATACGACTCGTATTCCGAAGACGATGATTATGATAAACGGTACGATGACAGTAAGCAGGAAATGTCAGTGTCTATAATAAACGCGAATAATAATACAAGTGGAAGCTTAGATTTTTCTGCTGAAAACGATATTTGTACCGATAACGAAGATAATGATATGTTAAATGACGCTCCCCTTGCTACTAGTACTCCTTATCATAATGCACGCTACGAAAGAGAAGAAGACTTTGAAGAATATGAAAGAAAGATATACGAACAATTATACGGAATCAATCATACGAGTGAAATTTCTAGCAGCAAGGAATCTACTGATTTGTTGATTATTGATGATAATCTATCGGATTCTGATGCTGAAATGCACGATAAACAAATATGTTCGGATGACAGAATGATGGAGAACGACTCGTATTCCGAAGACGATGATTATGATAAACGGTACGATGACAGTAAGCAGGAAATGTCAGTGTCTATAATAAACGCGAATAATAATACAAGTGGAAGCTTAGATTTTTCTGCTGAAAACGATATTTGTACCGATAACGAAGATAATGATATGTTAAATGACGCTCCCCTTGCTACTAGTACTCCTTATCATAATGCACGCTACGAAAGAGAAGAAGACTTTGAAGAATATGAAAGAAAGATATACGAACAATTATACGGAATCAATCATACGAGTGAAATTTCTAGCAGCAAGGAATCTACTGATTTGTTGATTATTGATGATAATCTATCGGATTCTGATGCTGAAATGCACGATAAACAAATATGTTCGGATGACAGAATGATGGAGAACGACTCGTATTCCGAAGACGATGATTATGATAAACGGTACGATGACAGTAAGCAGGAAATGTCAGTGTCTATAATAAACGCGAATAATAATACAAGTGGAAGCTTAGATTTTTCTGCTGAAAACGATATTTGTACCGATAACGAAGATAATGATATGTTAAATGACGCTCCCCTTGCTACTAGTACTCCTTATCATAATGCACGCTACGAAAGAGAAGAAGACTTTGAAGAATATGAAAGAAAGATATACGAACAATTATACGGAATCAATCATACGAGTGAAATTTCTAGCAGCAAGGAATCTACTGATTTGTTGATTATTGATGATAATCTATCGGATTCTGATGCTGAAATGCTGAAATGCACGATAAACAAATATGTTCGGATGATAGAATGATGGAGAACGACGAAGATAGCAGACATGAGGATAGAAGTCATATCTTGGGAGAACATCTTGATTGTCACGATTATAGAAATTTGCAAGGGAAACTCGACGCAAAGAAGTTTATCGCTAGAAAAGGACACATCGATAATGAGCCAGACTGGCCGAATATGGATGCTAAGGAACTTGAGATAAGAGTCAGGATGGCTGACATTTAAAGACAATATAGAGAAAAGCTGAAGGAATTGTCTAAATTGAATCGGAAGAGAGATAAGATGATGATTCCTGGAAGACCGCGCAAGAAGAGACATTCTTCTAAGTGAGTCAAATTCTACACTCTATTATTAAATCATTTTAAATAGTAGATATAACGTAGATATAAATTTTGCTATTTCATATATTTATGTTAGAATGCATGTGCTAAAGTATTTTTTTATAGTATATCATGTATTAAATTGAACTTTTTAAAGTAGTAAACAAGAAAGAAGAAACATAGAATTTCCATTTCTAGCTTTGGGAAAATTTTCCCACTTCATACTTTCACAAACGAAGTCTTATATGAAATTCTTTATACGAGATTAATGTAAAAAGATTTTGTTTCACATTATTAACTTACTTTTTCACGTAGGATCGTTCCTTTCTCGTAACGACTAAGACAATTTTTATAGTTTGGAAAAAATATAGTTTATAAACATATATATATGCAGAATACTTTTCTTACTGCAACATTTCTTGAATAATTTAATGGAAAAAATCTTGATTAAAATTTTAATAGAAAATCATTGAATTACCGTCAAAATGATTAATAAAACATGATTAATAATGTTTACAGTTCCGATAACGGTCTGCTCACATCCCTACCGGCGTTACTACAATCGACGTCTTCACCCCACAAATCTGCATCGCAATCGTCGGACGGAGCTCCGCAGCCATTAGCTTCAGCTGTCCTAGCTATGTAACGTTGGTAAAACTGGGTGAACAAACGAGCCACATTAAATTACTGGATAGTATACCAAGTATTCCTATGCCCGTTGCACCAGTTGCTTCGCCAATCACAGTACAACCATCGAACAAATTGCCGCAAGAGGACGACGAGAAAAAGGCCGGCCGGGAAAATCCAACATAAAATATGAAAAAAAGAAAACAACAAGAAAAATCAGAATCCGACTATTAAATAATCAAAAATAACAGAACTTCAATAGCTTATATTTGTAATTATAATTCATAATTTTAGAAGTTAGGACAATTCTGTTATTTTTGACAAAATATGATACCAAATTAAAACGTAAGGAATTGTTAAAAACGAAAGAAAAATGAAAAAAAATAAAAAAGAATTATTTTAATGATGAAAAGTTACTTATCTGTAATGCTGAAATTAAAAATGTATATAATGTATAAGTAATAATAATAATATATATATATCATATCATGTATTATATAAATTTTAATAAATATATATATAAAAACATAATATAATGTATCATATATATATAACATGTATATTAATTATATTGTAATGATAATTAAGATTTTTATCAATATATTTCATATATATGATTTTTTATTAATTTTATTAATTTTTAAATTTCGAATATTTTTATGACATCAGTTTATGATAACAGTCAAGTTCAGTACCACTAAATTAGTTAATAAAAAAGAAAGAATGCGTTGTCAAGCTCAATATGGGATATCTCCCCGATCGATCAGACAGGAATGTATTTTAAAGTAGGGAAATCTCCCTATTCGTAAGCTAAGTTTTAAATGCATGAAACTAAGGAGACTATAATATATATGTATAAATAAAGAATCTTTTCCCAATAAAGACCGCGGCACCACCACCGCCACCACCGTCATAGAAGCGCGCGGCGAACGAGCTGTCAGCTGAGGAGGGTCTGGATCCCCCCTCAGACTCGCACGACGGCCCAGGGAACGTGGCACTAGGGGGTGAGTGGTCCCCCCCTCGCTGCCCAGCTTAACCAGGATGCCTCCCACAACAACAAAGGGAGACGACGACGAAGGAGTGTCGCGGAAGTATATCGAAAGAAAGGAACCGGGACACTCCTGACAAGCGTTGTAACGACCACCGTGGGGTTTTAGTCGGTAAGAGTCCGACACTACCCGCCGCCTCCCAGAGGGCTGCCGGGCGTCCATGAGGATTTCCCCACGTAAAAAAAAAAAAAAAAAGTTGCTAAGAAACCTGTGAGTAAAAGTTCCTTGGTGGGCTATCTTTTATCGAAGAATGGACATCTTCAAGCAAAAGTGAGTTTTGCTTCTAGCTTTGTTTATTAGATGCTTGAGATATATAAGATACACTATATCTATAAAATATATGCAACACAGTATAAAGAAAGATATATGAATTTTAATTTTATTATATTTATTATACATAATTGTTACGACCGTTCGCGGAGAGACGCGGTCGCGAGGAAAACGCGTCAGCGAGAGGCGTAAATTCTCGCTACGATTCGTATAATCGACGCCGCGAAATAGTCGTTCCTCTTGTTTCGATTATGATAACAAGGGTGGTTCAATGAATTTAACACTGTTTTAACAGGTTAATATAGCTTGTATTTTTAACAATAAATTAAATAATAATAAAAGCGCCACAAATTATTTAGCGATGAATACAGTTAATGCGTTACAGAAATTCGACTCGATATTTGATATTTCTCGATATTCGTTAGACTAAGCGACTTTGTTCGTTAGAGCTCTCGATGTATGCAGTTAGACTTTTCAAATGAGACCGATTGCCCTTAGACCGATTCCTTGTCTTTCGGGGAGACAACCCCCACTACGCTCGAATCACGCCACCGCTCGCGCCGATGATCACGTAGGCCGACTTCTTTGTGAGAATGAAATAACGGACCGAAATCGACGTTTCTAGAACTCGCTGCTTGGTGACGACTATGCGCTCGTCGATACATTGTATGTTTTTCGTCGGGCAGATAAGACGATCCGTCTGCGACGCTGTAGGACCGCGAGCGACGGTTAGAAATACGATCTATACTAAGCCTCGTGGCGTAACAATAATGTTCTATTTTATTTTATAATACTGCAATTATAAAATAATGTCATTAGAAACTATAATTTTATAGTATAGTATATAGTATAGTATAGTATAGTATAGAATAATATAATACGTAATTATTAGGTTGTCCAAAAAGTTCTTTTCGTGTTTTTAATAGGAGGTAAGTATAAAATATATTTCCTACCTTTCTTAAATGATGTACGATCCTTTCTCTTCTGTCACCTTTTGCCATCTCTCCAGGAGTCTCATAATGTCATTTTTCCAAAATTCTCTTGGCTTACTTTTTAAATATTCTTCCAGACCGGTTTTCACTTCGTTTACTGATTTGAATTTTCTATCGCGAAAAAAATTTTTTCGAGAGAGGAACAAATAATATTCCAATGGTACAAGATAAGGGGGAGTATGGAAAATGTGGTAAAACATCTCAATCAAACTGTAGAATTTTCGTTCGTACTGCTAAAGAAACGTGTGACCTCGCGTTATCGTGGTAGAACACGATGCCACGTCTGTTCACCACTTCAGTATGCTTTGCGATAATGGCTTTCTCAAGCTTTTCGAGTTGCAATATTTTTCACTGTTGATCGTTTGCTCTTTCGGAAATAATTCGTAGTAGAGGATACCCTTCCAGCCCTAGCAAATTGAAAGCAGCACCTTCTTCGGGTAAAATCCAGGTCTTGCTACCGTTGGAGAACGCTTATGTCGACTCGACCAAGATCGTTTGCGCGCAGTGTTGTCGTAGAGAATCCAACTTTCATCTCCAGTAATTAACTTTTTTAAAAATGGCTCTCTTTTGTTGCGTTGAATTAGCAAATTGCATGTCGAGATTCGATTCAGGAGATTGCAGTTCCGGGGGTCATGGGGACCCACACTTCGTAACGATTAACGTACCCAAGCTTCGTTGCTCCAACGATATCCTACGAAAGGGTTAAAACGCTACGTCTTTATAATATAAACTGCTACATTCAACTATTACATTCTGAATCGTTACCGACGAACGAACGTTACGATTTTACAAAAACTGTGAAACTCTCTTACGATTAGAACACGTTCGCACCATGTTCGAACTGTTCGATGCACGCGTTTCTCCGTCTCTTCGCTCATTGTGTGTCCGATGGACGCGTATGCTCAGAAAACTGGTTTACATTTCGAATTATCGGGAGACGGTGAGGGGCGGGTGCAGAGGTGGAAAAAAAATCGTCTGGAGCATAAAGTATGCGATGCGGCGAGGCGATCGAAATTAAGAATAAATCGTTAGCAGGCGCGCGTCTGTACACGCGTGCACGGATCGTACGTGCACGCGGAGGACAACCGCGCGATATATGCGAGTTTTTATTACCGCCTCGATAATAAAGCCCATCGAGGAAGACGAAAGCTCCGAGAACTTTCCCCAGTTAACCCTGGCCATTTACGCGTTCTAGCCGCGGCACAGAATTCCATCCTTTCCCGCAAACTTTAATTTTGACTTTACCACCTCGGCCCGTTTACGAATATACGTTTTATTTTCGAATTCCCAGATACTAGTCTTTCTGATCCGAGAAAATTGAACCACTAGATCAATATTTTAGTTAACGAACGAATCTTTCAAGCAATAAAGAAGTTTCATTTTCGTATATTTTCAAAAGGTCCAAGGGTCAAACAATTGTAACTTCGTACAAAGAATATAGAAGAAGGCCCGCATAAATTCCAAGTACAAAGTAGTTGGGTTATTTCCGTTCCTTAATCCTTATGTGTACCTATTCTCTAATACCAAATATTGTACAAACTATTAGTTAATTTACTGACTAGTTAATTTACGGTACAAAAAATCATTAGGGACTCTACTTATAGTACGGATTGCAGAAGAAAATACGAATATTAAACTTGGATTAACGCTAAGTCGTTAGAATACCCACGGAGAGGAAAAGAGACCGGTCGAGTGTGGGGTCCCGCAGGGATCGGTATTGGGACCTATTTTGTGGATCACGGCATATGACTCAGTTCTCCGATACCCCATGCCAACGGGCACGGACGGATAGGTTGCCAACTTCGAAGGTATCGATATGCGGGCAGTTTGTTTGCTGAAAGGTATTTATCATACGGCATCTTTCTTTGTTAAAAATTTCAAAATCTAGGTTAATAATTACAATTCTTTCGATCGTATGATATCTTCGAACAGCAAGAGAGATACACAAGCTATCGAAAAATATATATAAAGGCAATTTTTAGACAATTAAAAAATTCAAGACAACGAACGAAGATTCGCGTACGAAATCGTCGATCGACGTTTATTCTTCAAGTTATAAATAGAAAATTTAATTTTACATCAAATATCTATGCACGACCAGTTGACATTTTTCTACACGAACATCTTTCATTTTCTCTCTCGATATTTAAAATCGTACTCTATATATTTTCTATAATAAATATCGTATAACGAACGTATATCCACGTTTTTCTACAGCCTGTATATAAACGATACGATCGATATGAGAATATTATACGTAACTTGGGCGAGGTATAACAAACTGTTAAATTAAAATTATTGGAAAATAATTGGCGATAAGATAGCGAACAGATATACGGACACGTTGGTTTAACAAAATTTCTGTTACATTTTGCGCGTTAAAAGGAATGAATCATTAACGGGTAACTGGCATTACTCACCTTCCGTCCTGCTTCATTGTTATGAAGGTTCATCAGACTCCTCGCGTCACCCTCGACTTCCCTCGCGTCCAGAAACCTACGCGCGAACCTAACATTAAATTATAATATTAAAATCCATGCGTGTATAACAATTGTCGTGACGTACAGCGTCATAGAGGTTTTACACGCACGTGACACATGCAAAGGGAACCGACTACGAATTCATTACGGATCGGGTTAATGATCGTTACCTCATCCCGTAGGTGACGTCCGCGCTGCAACCGCCCCATTCCCAGCCATTTGCCCGCAATTCCTTTCTCGTCCTGTATAAAGAACACCCAAACTTTGACGAAGAAACGTTTCATTAAATTGGAAATTAGGTAAGTGCACGTCGAGAAATTTCTACGTCGTTCGGCGTGAAATTTTTACGAGGAAGCTATATCGCTGTATGTAACATTTGTGCTTCTATTCGAAGAAATTCGATTCTTAATCAGATGTTATCAGGTCGTTTGAAAATGTTGTATCGTTTTTGCGAACTGATATCATCCAACGATCTCTTATCAACCCTCCCATGGAATCGTAATTTCACGCGATACAGCAACTAGAACGACCTTCGAATATACTTTCAAGTACATACATAGCCGCTTTGATAACCAGCGTTAACCGGCGGAAAAAAAGAAATGTAAATGCAACGACAACGAGTTTACCTTACGGTCGGTTCACAACCGCAAACGGTCATGTTGCCTCTGCTGCAAGCAGCGGTCACGGCGTACGTTACACCCGCTGAACTTATTGCGCACGTGAAAGCTGCTTGAAATAGATCAGTGAGAAATTTCCTCTTAGATCTAGCATCGAAGCAATCCAGTCTGTCCAGTTTGCACGATAGGTAGGAAACGTGTATAGGGATTTTCAGCTATACGTAAAAACGTGGTAAGAACGTTTGTTGCTAACTATGTTGCTAACCTTTTCAAACATTGATCTCTCAATAAATTTTTAATCTTCTAATTCGAAATTCATTAAAAAAAAATATTCATCGATGTTTACTTACTAATTCACGTATCACGTATCTATAAAATTATTTTTCAAAATTGCTTTTTAAATTATATTTTATGTCATCAATAATATATATCACTTCGCAAACGAATCGATTAATAACAAATATCTTTTCTTGGAATTAAATACGAAATAGAAATCGACCTTTCGACGCAGTTTCGTTGAGACATATACATTTTCGAACAGCGTGGAGCGCGATTTCGAGTGGAATTTCGCTGCTGTTCGGAAGCCTGGCCGACCTCCCTCGGTGACCGAGTGACAGAGACGCGAAAAATCCTTCGGGCGCGTTTCGTGTCTGGTAAAAAATGGTTTTTAATTTGGCCCGACAGCGAAGTATCGAGAAATCCTTGCCGAGGATTTGAGGAAAGATTTGAAATTTGCGGGCAATATGGAATACGAGAATGGAAACGCTGTTGTAGAGATTTTATCGTAGACGCTACAAAAACGTATGAGATTTCCCATTTGAACGAAGAGTGCGAGTTGTACGAATCTTTTTTCCCCCGCTATTTTTCCTTTTCGTAGAAATTTGTTTTATACACCTTTGTATCGCACGAAAATTAAGATCTCCAATGGAATTTTCGAATATGCAAGAGATAGAACCAGAGTAATTATAAATGATCGCAATTGAATTGCGATTCAATGATTGAATCGCATATATCGTTAAATTGAATACTGAATCAAAGAGAATTCTTGTTCACGTAATAAAGGTTCTGCATTTGATAAATTTTTCGCATTTGTATGAAACTATATTAAATTATGAATTTTTTTAGCGAGATACTATATTGCAATTTCTTTGAAAATTTAAAATTTGAAAGTCAATGTTAATTAGGATTAGTTAAATAAAAATTTAACAGAAGTAAATTTCATTAGAGTAAAGATATCTTATCTTTAGAAAGTTCATAATATTAAACTTGACATTTTAATTTCAATTCATTAATCTTGTAATTCACTAAATTATGTTATAGCGATGCCAATGGAACCAGTTGATTTTCCCCAAATGGGCGTTGGTCTCCAAGGTGGTTTACAGCTGGTCAGGGACCCAACTACGGGTCACCTTCTTCTCATCCATGCTGCTGGTATGTTTGATGGAAAATATACATTAAATAGAATGTAACAATTGACATAAGAATAATTGAGTATACGTATGAATGTTAAAAAGAGTTCAGTTTCTCGAATAATTTAACACGAGGCTTCTAACACGCAAACTTGATTAGAGATCTTTTGAAAAACTAATAATAATTTTCTAAATTTATCTAGGATCCTATTTTCTATAAAATTTAATCGATTTTAAAAACGCATAAAAACAAAAATACCAGTTAAACGTCATACCATGCTTCTTTTCCTCTAGAGAAATTAATCTTTTCCAAATATTTGTTATTCAACGATTTTAATCAATGATTCTACATCGAAGTTTCAATTTTTAACTCATAATTCTGAATATTATATAACTGTTGCATAGGAATTGTTAATTATTTTAAGTATTATCAGGTCTGTGAGTATGAAACCGGACTTTGCCTATAGATGGCCCCAGCTAATAATATAGTTATCACTAAACTGCGTAATTGATGCGAAAACTCTTTGTTGACATCTCACAAACATTTTCGACTCGGAACAATACAAGTTTCATACAACAGCATAGTTTGTAATAGCGTTGAACATGTCGAATTTTGTGCCTGGAAACTACGATTTGCGGACAGCATTGATTTTCTGTTACCATTTGAAGAAAACTGCTGCAGAATCGCATCGAATGCTTGTCGAAGCTTACGGTGAGCATGCTCTTGGTAAATCACAGTGCTTTGAGTGGTTTAAAAAATGCAGAAGTGGCAATTTTGACGCGAGGAACGAAGAACGTGGAAGACCACCGAAAAAGTTTCAAGACAGAGAATTGCAAGCATCGTTGGACGAGGATGACGCTCAAACGCAACAACAACTCGCTGATCGATTAAACGTGACACGAGAAGCCGTCTTCATACGTTTGAAAGCCACGGGAAAGAGCCAGAAGGTGGGAAAATGGGTTCCACATGAACAGAATGAAAGTCAGCAGGAAAACCGAAGAACCACTTGCGAAATGCTGCTCGCCAGATACAAAAGAAAGTCATTTCTCCACCGAATTGCGACTGGCGATGAAAAGTGGATATATTTTGAGAATCCTAAGCTCCAGGCGAACCACCGACGTCGACTACGAGACCAAATCGCTATGGACGGAAGACAATGCTCCGTGTTTGGTGGGATCAGAAGGGTATGATCTATTATGAACTGTTAAAACTTGGCGAAACCGTTAATACTGAGCGCTACCGACAACAAATGATCGATTTGAATCAAGCTTTGCGTGAAAAACGACCAGAATATCAAAAAAGGCAACACAAAGTAATTTTGCTTCATGATAATGCACCATCACATACAGCAAAACCGGTCAAGGAAACGATTGAAGCGTTAAGTTGGGAAATACTTTCGCACACGGCTTACTCACCAGACTTGGCTCCGTCCGATTACTATTTATTTGCATCGATGGGACACGTACTTTTTGACCAGCACTTCCACTTCATACGAAAATGTACGAAAATGGCTCGATGACTGGTTTGCCTCAAAAGAGCGACAGTTTTCTTGGCGTGGCAACCATCAATTGCCAGACAGGTGGGAAAAATGTATAGCTAGCGATGGGCAATACTTCGAATAAATTATTTTTAATCATTTTCATACAATAAACGTGTATTCTCTATACAAAAATTCCAGTTTCATATTTACATAGCTGGTAAAGGAACTTGAGCCACTGTTGCATTTATTTAAAAAATATAGTATCCGGCTTACATTATCGGGGAATAAATGAATTATAATTCACTGTCATTAATTTCCATTATTTTTATTAGAAGAAGCTCTCAACCGAGAAATGATTTACTTAAAACGTTAAAATTATTTTCGTTTAATAGAGGATTTTAGTCGGAATTTTTAAGCCAGAAATGCGTTAGGAGATTTGATTCTGTAGAAAATGACAGATACCTATGACATAGTTAAATGTGATGCGTGAAACTAAAATACGCGTAAAGTACACAAGCCCGTTCTACGTTTTTCTTTTTTCTTTCCCGTTCGCATATCTATTTCTATGAAGAAAACTCTCTCTGGCCTGTAAACCACAAGTAAATACTTTTGCATAAATTCCTCTTTCGTATAACATGAGTTTTTAACAAACTTGTATAATTACTATTTTCTAATTTTCTTTGCGAATCTATTTCCATATTATATCTTATAATTTAAATATCACTGAACATACATTGAATATAAGTTTATATTCTATATTGAATTTAAAAGCTATATCAATATATCTGAGAATTACAATAGATACCCTCATAATGTATTGTGACGCGAGCAAAGTAATTTTGAACGTTGCAAGAAAAATTCTGTGGTTGCAGAATGGCAAGTGATGATTTACTTGTTTCTATTGGATATTGAATGCGTTTTGTAAATTGCTAACAAATAGTTATATATTAAAATATAACAAAATATATAATACATAATACAAATAAAAAATATATAGTATAAATATAAAATAAAATATATAATATATATAAATTAATTAAAAAAAATATATCTTAGGTAGTCCGAAAAGATTCTTTCGCTTCATAAGGTGATAATAGATGAACAACAATTTCTGTTTTATATTATTTTATTGAATTACGTGTGATCCATTTCGTTCTATTTCTATTATTATATTCGTGCATAATTCAATAAACTAATAAAAAACAAAAAAAAAAAAATTTTTTTTTTCTCAAATCTTACCAACTTACATTCAATTGGTTCGATACTTTTCGCTTAGGTAAAATTCTTTCAGTCGACACCAAATGGTAATTATTGACAGTAGTTTCAAATATTGACTATAGTTTCATGGTATAAGCAGGAACATCTGATAGTAATAAAATAAGTAATAACCCGAAAACGAAAAGAAGGACATATGCTGCGTACTTTCGGATTTTAGTATGTAAATCCGACGTTATCCCTCTGCTACCCCTCTCCTCCACCACCCCCGCCATAAACTCTGCCCTCGAACTGCGGAGGTGTTTTCATACAGATTTCCTCACGTAATAAGAAAACGGCAGAAAAGGATATGTTTAATTTTCTAAGTATTGTAGCTTAGGATTCATGTCAATAAAGGCCATTAACTCTGGTAGAAATTACCTATCCGAAGAAGAGTGCACATATCGTGTGCATGAAAAGGCTAACAATATATTAGGTTGTCCGAAAGGTTTCTTTTGTTTTATTTTCGTCTATATAGACTATCTAAAAATTACACCTAATGCGAGATTTGTTCTAATATTATCATCTTCTAATAATACTATGGCATTCTCATTTATAACAATTTTAAACATTTGATTTAATAGCAAATATAATCGTAACAGAGTTTACGTTTGTTTGATTTTAATGGATTTTAAAATAAGAAGCACGTATCTATTAATGTGAAATTTCTTCCATGATGTTTCAACGCGTTCTTTAGTACATTTAATTGTTAGAATTAAAGGTTTCAGAGGTAAGGGTTAAAATTTTTAATTAATTTAAAATCAGAAACATTGCATAATTAATCTCTCTTCTAAAGATTCTTCAAATTTCGTACATATCATAGAACAACAACAAAAATATTTCTTTCCTACCTTCAATTTCTTCCTCGTGTTTTCCCTTTCGAATTCGAGAACTCAATTTCGAATTCGAGACCTAATCTCAGAGCTTTGTTTGTCCTTCGGTAATTCATGTCTGGAAGATGTTAATCCTTTATGTCAACAGAAACATAATCTGTTGCTTATTCACCAGAAAGTGTGTTGCTCCTTGTTTATTCTGCTTCCTTACGACGTACTACTTTTTCTAAGCACAGTTTCAAGAAACTTTTTAGTCGCGGACTACGATATCGTTTATTTCTCCTTTTCTCTACCTTCTTTTCTATCTTATTGTTCTTCTTACGTTTTACGTTTTTTTTCTCTCGCTTCTTTCAATAAACCACGCTCCCATTTTTTCGCTTCTTTGTAAAATTGGTTTCCTTTATGAAATAATACACCTTATGGTTTTTTTACTAACTTTCTTTACGACGTGTTTTTCCAATTGAATTTATAGTTTCTGCTCGCTTACTTGTCGAACAAGACATATCTATATCTTTTTCACTGTTAAATCAGTATATTGTTTTTAACGATACCATGTGAAAATTATATTTTCACGATTCTCACAAATTTTATTATTTCCTTCACTAAATGAAGTTATATGGGAGAATTTGTTACGATTATATTAATTGACACTAACTGATAAATATTTGCAATTGCATTACGTAGGTATAGTTATCAAATAATTTTAATTACTACAGTTTTCTATGTATTTTTATATTTTGGCTTTTTCCATATATTACAAAATCTTCAATTTTCTAAAAGAGTTTAAAAGTTCATTTATATTACTAGTTAGCATTCAACACAATATTTTAAATTTATTTCGATTTATGAAACTCTCAACTGTAGTAATAGTAGTAAGTAGTTTAATTTTTTATTAACATAATGAGCAACAATAATGATCGAATATAGATTAAGAACATATACAAATATTTATGTTACTTCCAATATCGTTACTAATTACGTTCCTTGCTCTGAAACTCTCGTAATTAATAACCTTCGTCGTGCATTGAAATTGCTGTTAAAATGCGATATCGTGTACAAAATATATATCGCAGACATCGAATGTAAACATATCAATATCAATTCTGTACTTAATGCAGAATAATAGCAAAACATAAGAAAAAATATACAGAATTCTATCGTTTGATCTAATATCAATTTTTAATAGCGACTTTTTAAATCTAAATGTATTTTTAATATCTACTTAAATTTCAGATAATTTACTATCTAGTATTTCTAATTTTTCTAAATATTACTGTATCATTTCAATGTCAGAAAACATTTTCTTTGCGCAAATGAAAGAACAACCAATTAAGCTTTTATGAATCGCTTTAATTACGTATCACATACTATTTGTTTCACATTTTCTTTATTATTCATAATTGCATCAACCGCGTGCATGGATTGTTAGCGACATAGAAGAATGGAAAGTATTTTATATACTTTTTAGGAGTCTCTGTATCAAAATATTGTAACGTTCAAATTTTCCGTCAAAATTTAGAACAAAAACCTAATTATCGAAGGACTTCTTTCTCATTAGCATTACTTTTTCTGACATAATTAGAAGTGAAAGCAATATTAAAAATGCTTTATACATCAATCAGAATTACTTATTCACAAGTTAAAATTATTTTTCTATACCTACGCCAATGTAGATTATTGCAGCAGATAAATATTTAACATTGCGTTAATTCCTTGAGTGCTGAATGCCCCCTGCGGCGGGAGTCCGCGAGTAACGAATGCCATCGTTGAGGACAGGCTGCCTTTTTAAATAAATATCAATATAAATTGCATTTATAGATTGCACTGTTATAACATTCTTTTGATTTTTGAACGTCTCGATGATCTAGCGAAAATTGTCCATAACATTTCTCAGGGGTTACGAGTAAACAAGTGCGTTTTCCATTGGCTCCTGTGATTTACAATACTCCGCCCGGAATGTCCCCACTATGGCCAAATGAGTTTTCCACTGGTACCAGTGATTCGTAATTCTTCGGCCAGATTATCCCCACTACGTTAACAGCCGACTTGTTAGGGCTAGCAAAATTTTCGTATCTTCGCAATAGTGGACCTGTTAGTTTCGTTTGTAACGTGGTCGTAGCAACAACGGAGTGCAAAGACATATTTTACGTAATCGCAAATATCGCGGAGTAACAGGTATACTTTTCAAGAAGCGTTCAGAAGGTGAGCCATCTTTCATTTTTCTGTTCTCCATTGTCGTTCGCTAAGAAATACACGTGTATCGTTCATAGGCTAATTAAAGAATCTCGAGCGCGAGTGAGGCGAAGAAAATTGATAAACGTTTATAAATATGTCCTTAGTCCACACGGGTAGATTTAGCAGGTAGCATGTTGGCGCCCATGGCTATTTCCAATTTTAACGATTTCAAAGATCTTTATCCGATTATAGCGACCGAACAGAAAGAGTTTCTTGGAACCCTTAAATTTTTATCAAAAATTTACATCAAATGTCTAGCTATTGAAACTTTTTCTTCTTGTTGCCATTATATTTTCTGATATAATTAGAAGTAAAATCTGTATCAAAAAGTTTTATTTATCTATCAGAATTGCTTATTCGCACGTTGAAATTATTCTGCTATACCTACATCATTATAAGTTATTGCTGCAGGATAAATATGAAATATTAATTATAAAATATTAAATATTAAGTATTGAATATTAAATATAGAATATTAAATATTAAATATTAAAAATGGAACATTAAATATTAAATATTGAATAATAAATATTAAATATCAAATATTAAATATTAAATATTGAATATTAGATATAGAATATTAAATATTAAATATTAAAAATGGAACATTAAATATTAAATATTGAATAATAAATATTAAATATCAAATATTAAATATTAAATATTAAATATTGAATATTAAATTTTGAATATTAAATTTTGAATATTAAATATTAATTGTTGCATTAATTGTTTGAGTGCTGACTGCCCCCTGCGGCGGGAGTCCGCGAGTAACGGTTGCCATCGTTGAGGACACAGGCTGCCTTTTTAAATAAATATCAATATAAATTGCATTTATAGATTGCACTGTTATAACATTCTTTTGATTTTTGAACGTCTCGACGATCTAGCGAAAATTTTCCATAACATTTCTCAGGGGTTACGAGTAAACAAGTGCGTTTTCCATTGGCTCCTGTGATTTACAATACTCCGCCCGGAATGTCCCCACTACGGCCAAACGAGTTTTCCACTGGTACCAGTGATTCGTAATTCTTCGGCCAGAATGTCCCCACTACGTTAACAGCCGACTTGTTAGGGCTAGCAAAATTTTCGTATTTTCGCAGTAGTGGACCTGTTAGTATCGTTTGTAACGTGGTCGTAGCAACAACGGAGTGCAAAGACATATTTTACGTAATCGCAAATATCGCGGAGTAACAAGTGTACGTTTCAAGAAGCGTTCAGAAGGTGAGCCATCTTTCATTTTTCTGTTCTCCATTGTCGTTCGCTAAGAAATACACGTGTATCGTTCATAGGCTAATTAAAGAATCTCGAGCGCGAGTGAGGCGAAGAAAATTGGTAAACGTTTATAAATATGTCCTTAGTCCACACGGGTAGATTTAGCAGGTAGCATGTAGGCGCCCATGGCTATTTCCAATTTTAACGATTTCAAAGATCTTTATCCGATTATAGCGACCGAACAGAAAGAGTTTCTTGGAACCTTTAAATTTTTATCAAAAATTTACATCAAATGTCTAGCTATTGAAACTTTCTCTTCTTGTTGCCATTATATTTTCTGGTATAATTAGAAGTAAAAGCTGTATTAAAAATTTTTATATATCTATCAGAATTGCTTATTCGCACGTTGAAATTATTCTGCTATACCTACATCATTATAAGTTATTGCTGCAGGATAAATATGAAATATTAATTATAAAATATTAAATATTAAATATTGAATATTAAATATAGAATATTAAATATAGAATATTAAATATTAAATATTAAAAATGGAACATTAAATATTAAATATTGAATAATAAATATTAAATATTGAATATTAAATATTAAATATTAAATATTGAATATTAAATTTTGAATATTAAATGTTGATTATTAAATATTAATTGTTGCATTAATTGTTTGAGTGCAGACTGCCCCCTGCGGCGGGAGTCCGCGAGTAACGAATGCCATCGTTGAGGACACAGGCTGCCTTTTTAAATAAATATCAATATAAATTGCATTTATAGATTGCACTGTTATAACATTCTTTTGATTTTTGAACGTCTCGACGATCTAGCGAAAATTTTCCATAACATTTCTCAGGGGTTACGAGTAAACAAGTGCGTTTTCCATTGGCTCCTGTGATTTACAATACTCCGCCCGGAATGTCCCCACTACGGCCAAACGAGTTTTCCACTGGTACTAGTGATTCGTAATTCTTCGGCCAGAATGTCCCCACTACGTTAACAGCCGATTTGTTAGGGCTAGCAAAATTTTCGTATCTTCGCAATAGTGGACCTGTTAGTTTCGTTTGTAACGTGGTCGTAGCAACAACGGAGTGCAAAGACATATTTTACGTAATCGCAAATATCGCGGAGTAACAAGTGTACTTTTCAAGAAGCGTTCAGAAGGTGAGCCATCTTTCATTTTTCTGTTCTCCATTGTCGTTCGCTAAGAAATACACGTGTATCGTTCATAGGCTAATGAAAGAATCTCGAGCGCGAGTGAGCCGGTGAAAATTGATAAACGTTTATAAATATGTCCTTAGCCCACACGGCTAGCTTTTTTTAACACGTCACTTGTTTAATAATTCGATTATATGTTATTATATTAACGAAACATCTTTCGTTTTTTGTATAAAATATCGCGTGATAGTCAGTCGACGCTCGATATCGATAAAAAAGAAAAGTATAAAATTTTTTGATTATTAGATGAAGGAAATTAATATGCAAAACAATGTTATTTGTTAATATATACAATACGATAGTCAACTCTTGATATTAATGACGAAAAAAGGCAAGAGTAATTTTTTTATGCCACACTGTTTAGCTTATATGAACATATAACACTCATAAAAAATAAAATTGATTATTTCATAACTATCGTTGAGCTTAAATAAAAAATATCTTACGAAAGCGCGAGTCTCTCAACGTTACTCTTTACGAAAAGAATAAACCAAACGCAATGTAATTATTAACACTTAGCCAACCGCGCGCGCCACAGCGAGCTATACGCTATTTCCACCGCGCTCGGACAAGCAACCCATACGCTGTCCACCGTGCATTTTTTCAAGTATCGAGGATTAATTTTCACTACTTAAAAAACAAAGAACTTTAAAAATTATTTAAGTGGTCAGTTATATTTTGCGGTGATAATTTTATTTAACGATTTTACATATTGTTTATACAAAACATCAAATTGAAAGTATATTCAAAGTATAAAAAAATATAGGTAGAATTAAAAACATTAAAGATGACTAAAGATAAATAACACGATTTGAATATCTTTTTAATTAAGTTTAACGCCGCTAAATTGGTTAACAAAACAAAAAAAAAAAAAAAAAAAAAACGCGTTGCTAAAGTCAAAAAAGGGTATCTTCCCGTTCGGTCACGCAGCGATGTTCTTCGTAGGAGGAAAAACTCCCTATTATGTTGGCTAAGTGTTAAAATCATTCGATTTCATCGACCGATAAGAAATTACAAAGTATAAATTTTACACAACATTCAATAACATAACACGTTATATTTTACAGGCCGAATTAGTTAAACCAGATGAAATGTCGGCGAATGAGTTACACAGACATGGAAATTCTTCGGCCGAAACTCCGGAAATCAATCAAATTCCAATACTATCGGAGAATCCGATAGAATCAAAAGTGGAGATCAATCCGAATTACGATAGTTATCAAAAGGGCCGAGACGAGCGATCGCAGGCAACCGTTCCACGTCCACAGATCATTGTGAAATCGTTCGATATGTCGAACATCGATTGTGACGTACAAGTGGTCGAACTCAAGCAGAAAGCAGATGAAACATTTTTTCCTCCGGAAGAGACCCACACGAACAACATGAACAGCTCTTTGGGGGTGTTATGCGATTCAAGAGAACAACGATTTATGGAGAAGGTAGAGGATAGAACTTACCGGAAGTCGAATCTGGAGAATTTCGATGATAAATCTTATGCTGTTAGCTTACTGTTGAACCTGGGCAGAGCGAATAATGTCCCAGAAAATGAAAGAAAGACATCGGGCAAGAGAAGGTATGTGCAAGAAAATTTGCAAGATTTCGAGGGCCTCAAGAGGTTCAAAACCGATGGCGAGTTGGAAGATGAGGAATCTAAATACGACTCGTATTCCGAAGACGATGATTATGATAAACGGTACGATGACAGTAAGCAGGAAATGTCAGTGTCTATAATAAACGCGAATAATAATACAAGTGGAAGCTTAGATTTTTCTGCTGAAAACGATATTTGTACCGATAACGAAGATAATGATATGTTAAATGACGCTCCCCTTGCTACTAGTACTCCTTATCATAATGCACGCTACGAAAGAGAAGAAGACTTTGAAGAATATGAAAGAAAGATATACGAACAATTATACGGAATCAATCATACGAGTGAAATTTCTAGCAGCAAGGAATCTACTGATTTGTTGATTATTGATGATAATCTATCGGATTCTGATGCTGAAATGCACGATAAACAAATATGTTCGGATGACAGAATGATGGAGAACGACTCGTATTCCGAAGACGATGATTATGATAAACGGTACGATGACAGTAAGCAGGAAATGTCAGTGTCTATAATAAACGCGAATAATAATACAAGTGGAAGCTTAGATTTTTCTGCTGAAAACGATATTTGTACCGATAACGAAGATAATGATATGTTAAATGACGCTCCCCTTGCTACTAGTACTCCTTATCATAATGCACGCTACGAAAGAGAAGAAGACTTTGAAGAATATGAAAGAAAGATATACGAACAATTATACGGAATCAATCATACGAGTGAAATTTCTAGCAGCAAGGAATCTACTGATTTGTTGATTATTGATGATAATCTATCGGATTCTGATGCTGAAATGCTGAAATGCACGATAAACAAATATGTTCGGATGATAGAATGATGGAGAACGACGAAGATAGCAGACATGAGGATAGAAGTCATATCTTGGGAGAACATCTTGATTGTCACGATTATAGAAATTTGCAAGGGAAACTCGACGCAAAGAAGTTTATCGCTAGAAAAGGACACATCGATAATGAGCCAGACTGGCCGAATATGGATGCTAAGGAACTTGAGATAAGAGTCAGGATGGCTGACATTTAAAGACAATATAGAGAAAAGCTGAAGGAATTGTCTAAATTGAATCGGAAGAGAGATAAGATGATGATTCCTGGAAGACCGCGCAAGAAGAGACATTCTTCTAAGTGAGTCAAATTCTACACTCTATTATTAAATCATTTTAAATAGTAGATATAACGTAGATATAAATTTTGCTATTTCATATATTTATGTTAGAATGCATGTGCTAAAGTATTTTTTTATAGTATATCATGTATTAAATTGAACTTTTTAAAGTAGTAAACAAGAAAGAAGAAACATAGAATTTCCATTTCTAGCTTTGGGAAAATTTTCCCACTTCATACTTTCACAAACGAAGTCTTATATGAAATTCTTTATACGAGATTAATGTAAAAAGATTTTGTTTCACATTATTAACTTACTTTTTCACGTAGGATCGTTCCTTTCTCGTAACGACTAAGACAATTTTTATAGTTTGGAAAAAATATAGTTTATAAACATATATATATGCAGAATACTTTTCTTACTGCAACATTTCTTGAATAATTTAATGGAAAAAATCTTGATTAAAATTTTAATAGAAAATCATTGAATTACCGTCAAAATGATTAATAAAACATGATTAATAATGTTTACAGTTCCGATAACGGTCTGCTCACATCCCTACCGGCGTTACTACAATCGACGTCTTCACCCCACAAATCTGCATCGCAATCGTCGGACGGAGCTCCGCAGCCATTAGCTTCAGCTGTCCTAGCTATGTAACGTTGGTAAAACTGGGTGAACAAACGAGCCACATTAAATTACTGGATAGTATACCAAGTATTCCTATGCCCGTTGCACCAGTTGCTTCGCCAATCACAGTACAACCATCGAACAAATTGCCGCAAGAGGACGACGAGAAAAAGGCCGGCCGGGAAAATCCAACATAAAATATGAAAAAAAGAAAACAACAAGAAAAATCAGAATCCGACTATTAAATAATCAAAAATAACAGAACTTCAATAGCTTATATTTGTAATTATAATTCATAATTTTAGAAGTTAGGACAATTCTGTTATTTTTGACAAAATATGATACCAAATTAAAACGTAAGGAATTGTTAAAAACGAAAGAAAAATGAAAAAAAATAAAAAAGAATTATTTTAATGATGAAAAGTTACTTATCTGTAATGCTGAAATTAAAAATGTATATAATGTATAAGTAATAATAATAATATATATATATCATATCATGTATTATATAAATTTTAATAAATATATATATAAAAACATAATATAATGTATCATATATATATAACATGTATATTAATTATATTGTAATGATAATTAAGATTTTTATCAATATATTTCATATATATGATTTTTTATTAATTTTATTAATTTTTAAATTTCGAATATTTTTATGACATCAGTTTATGATAACAGTCAAGTTCAGTACCACTAAATTAGTTAATAAAAAAGAAAGAATGCGTTGTCAAGCTCAATATGGGATATCTCCCCGATCGATCAGACAGGAATGTATTTTAAAGTAGGGAAATCTCCCTATTCGTAAGCTAAGTTTTAAATGCATGAAACTAAGGAGACTATAATATATATGTATAAATAAAGAATCTTTTCCCAATAAAGACCGCGGCACCACCACCGCCACCACCGTCATAGAAGCGCGCGGCGAACGAGCTGTCAGCTGAGGAGGGTCTGGATCCCCCCTCAGACTCGCACGACGGCCCAGGGAACGTGGCACTAGGGGGTGAGTGGTCCCCCCCTCGCTGCCCAGCTTAACCAGGATGCCTCCCACAACAACAAAGGGAGACGACGACGAAGGAGTGTCGCGGAAGTATATCGAAAGAAAGGAACCGGGACACTCCTGACAAGCGTTGTAACGACCACCGTGGGGTTTTAGTCGGTAAGAGTCCGACACTACCCGCCGCCTCCCAGAGGGCTGCCGGGCGTCCATGAGGATTTCCCCACGTAAAAAAAAAAAAAAAAAGTTGCTAAGAAACCTGTGAGTAAAAGTTCCTTGGTGGGCTATCTTTTATCGAAGAATGGACATCTTCAAGCAAAAGTGAGTTTTGCTTCTAGCTTTGTTTATTAGATGCTTGAGATATATAAGATACACTATATCTATAAAATATATGCAACACAGTATAAAGAAAGATATATGAATTTTAATTTTATTATATTTATTATACATAATTGTTACGACCGTTCGCGGAGAGACGCGGTCGCGAGGAAAACGCGTCAGCGAGAGGCGTAAATTCTCGCTACGATTCGTATAATCGACGCCGCGAAATAGTCGTTCCTCTTGTTTCGATTATGATAACAAGGGTGGTTCAATGAATTTAACACTGTTTTAACAGGTTAATATAGCTTGTATTTTTAACAATAAATTAAATAATAATAAAAGCGCCACAAATTATTTAGCGATGAATACAGTTAATGCGTTACAGAAATTCGACTCGATATTTGATATTTCTCGATATTCGTTAGACTAAGCGACTTTGTTCGTTAGAGCTCTCGATGTATGCAGTTAGACTTTTCAAATGAGACCGATTGCCCTTAGACCGATTCCTTGTCTTTCGGGGAGACAACCCCCACTACGCTCGAATCACGCCACCGCTCGCGCCGATGATCACGTAGGCCGACTTCTTTGTGAGAATGAAATAACGGACCGAAATCGACGTTTCTAGAACTCGCTGCTTGGTGACGACTATGCGCTCGTCGATACATTGTATGTTTTTCGTCGGGCAGATAAGACGATCCGTCTGCGACGCTGTAGGACCGCGAGCGACGGTTAGAAATACGATCTATACTAAGCCTCGTGGCGTAACAATAATGTTCTATTTTATTTTATAATACTGCAATTATAAAATAATGTCATTAGAAACTATAATTTTATAGTATAGTATATAGTATAGTATAGTATAGTATAGAATAATATAATACGTAATTATTAGGTTGTCCAAAAAGTTCTTTTCGTGTTTTTAATAGGAGGTAAGTATAAAATATATTTCCTACCTTTCTTAAATGATGTACGATCCTTTCTCTTCTGTCACCTTTTGCCATCTCTCCAGGAGTCTCATAATGTCATTTTTCCAAAATTCTCTTGGCTTACTTTTTAAATATTCTTCCAGACCGGTTTTCACTTCGTTTACTGATTTGAATTTTCTATCGCGAAAAAAATTTTTTCGAGAGAGGAACAAATAATATTCCAATGGTACAAGATAAGGGGGAGTATGGAAAATGTGGTAAAACATCTCAATCAAACTGTAGAATTTTCGTTCGTACTGCTAAAGAAACGTGTGACCTCGCGTTATCGTGGTAGAACACGATGCCACGTCTGTTCACCACTTCAGTATGCTTTGCGATAATGGCTTTCTCAAGCTTTTCGAGTTGCAATATTTTTCACTGTTGATCGTTTGCTCTTTCGGAAATAATTCGTAGTAGAGGATACCCTTCCAGCCCTAGCAAATTGAAAGCAGCACCTTCTTCGGGTAAAATCCAGGTCTTGCTACCGTTGGAGAACGCTTATGTCGACTCGACCAAGATCGTTTGCGCGCAGTGTTGTCGTAGAGAATCCAACTTTCATCTCCAGTAATTAACTTTTTTAAAAATGGCTCTCTTTTGTTGCGTTGAATTAGCAAATTGCATGTCGAGATTCGATTCAGGAGATTGCAGTTCCGGGGGTCATGGGGACCCACACTTCGTAACGATTAACGTACCCAAGCTTCGTTGCTCCAACGATATCCTACGAAAGGGTTAAAACGCTACGTCTTTATAATATAAACTGCTACATTCAACTATTACATTCTGAATCGTTACCGACGAACGAACGTTACGATTTTACAAAAACTGTGAAACTCTCTTACGATTAGAACACGTTCGCACCATGTTCGAACTGTTCGATGCACGCGTTTCTCCGTCTCTTCGCTCATTGTGTGTCCGATGGACGCGTATGCTCAGAAAACTGGTTTACATTTCGAATTATCGGGAGACGGTGAGGGGCGGGTGCAGAGGTGGAAAAAAAATCGTCTGGAGCATAAAGTATGCGATGCGGCGAGGCGATCGAAATTAAGAATAAATCGTTAGCAGGCGCGCGTCTGTACACGCGTGCACGGATCGTACGTGCACGCGGAGGACAACCGCGCGATATATGCGAGTTTTTATTACCGCCTCGATAATAAAGCCCATCGAGGAAGACGAAAGCTCCGAGAACTTTCCCCAGTTAACCCTGGCCATTTACGCGTTCTAGCCGCGGCACAGAATTCCATCCTTTCCCGCAAACTTTAATTTTGACTTTACCACCTCGGCCCGTTTACGAATATACGTTTTATTTTCGAATTCCCAGATACTAGTCTTTCTGATCCGAGAAAATTGAACCACTAGATCAATATTTTAGTTAACGAACGAATCTTTCAAGCAATAAAGAAGTTTCATTTTCGTATATTTTCAAAAGGTCCAAGGGTCAAACAATTGTAACTTCGTACAAAGAATATAGAAGAAGGCCCGCATAAATTCCAAGTACAAAGTAGTTGGGTTATTTCCGTTCCTTAATCCTTATGTGTACCTATTCTCTAATACCAAATATTGTACAAACTATTAGTTAATTTACTGACTAGTTAATTTACGGTACAAAAAATCATTAGGGACTCTACTTATAGTACGGATTGCAGAAGAAAATACGAATATTAAACTTGGATTAACGCTAAGTCGTTAGAATACCCACGGAGAGGAAAAGAGACCGGTCGAGTGTGGGGTCCCGCAGGGATCGGTATTGGGACCTATTTTGTGGATCACGGCATATGACTCAGTTCTCCGATACCCCATGCCAACGGGCACGGACGGATAGGTTGCCAACTTCGAAGGTATCGATATGCGGGCAGTTTGTTTGCTGAAAGGTATTTATCATACGGCATCTTTCTTTGTTAAAAATTTCAAAATCTAGGTTAATAATTACAATTCTTTCGATCGTATGATATCTTCGAACAGCAAGAGAGATACACAAGCTATCGAAAAATATATATAAAGGCAATTTTTAGACAATTAAAAAATTCAAGACAACGAACGAAGATTCGCGTACGAAATCGTCGATCGACGTTTATTCTTCAAGTTATAAATAGAAAATTTAATTTTACATCAAATATCTATGCACGACCAGTTGACATTTTTCTACACGAACATCTTTCATTTTCTCTCTCGATATTTAAAATCGTACTCTATATATTTTCTATAATAAATATCGTATAACGAACGTATATCCACGTTTTTCTACAGCCTGTATATAAACGATACGATCGATATGAGAATATTATACGTAACTTGGGCGAGGTATAACAAACTGTTAAATTAAAATTATTGGAAAATAATTGGCGATAAGATAGCGAACAGATATACGGACACGTTGGTTTAACAAAATTTCTGTTACATTTTGCGCGTTAAAAGGAATGAATCATTAACGGGTAACTGGCATTACTCACCTTCCGTCCTGCTTCATTGTTATGAAGGTTCATCAGACTCCTCGCGTCACCCTCGACTTCCCTCGCGTCCAGAAACCTACGCGCGAACCTAACATTAAATTATAATATTAAAATCCATGCGTGTATAACAATTGTCGTGACGTACAGCGTCATAGAGGTTTTACACGCACGTGACACATGCAAAGGGAACCGACTACGAATTCATTACGGATCGGGTTAATGATCGTTACCTCATCCCGTAGGTGACGTCCGCGCTGCAACCGCCCCATTCCCAGCCATTTGCCCGCAATTCCTTTCTCGTCCTGTATAAAGAACACCCAAACTTTGACGAAGAAACGTTTCATTAAATTGGAAATTAGGTAAGTGCACGTCGAGAAATTTCTACGTCGTTCGGCGTGAAATTTTTACGAGGAAGCTATATCGCTGTATGTAACATTTGTGCTTCTATTCGAAGAAATTCGATTCTTAATCAGATGTTATCAGGTCGTTTGAAAATGTTGTATCGTTTTTGCGAACTGATATCATCCAACGATCTCTTATCAACCCTCCCATGGAATCGTAATTTCACGCGATACAGCAACTAGAACGACCTTCGAATATACTTTCAAGTACATACATAGCCGCTTTGATAACCAGCGTTAACCGGCGGAAAAAAAGAAATGTAAATGCAACGACAACGAGTTTACCTTACGGTCGGTTCACAACCGCAAACGGTCATGTTGCCTCTGCTGCAAGCAGCGGTCACGGCGTACGTTACACCCGCTGAACTTATTGCGCACGTGAAAGCTGCTTGAAATAGATCAGTGAGAAATTTCCTCTTAGATCTAGCATCGAAGCAATCCAGTCTGTCCAGTTTGCACGATAGGTAGGAAACGTGTATAGGGATTTTCAGCTATACGTAAAAACGTGGTAAGAACGTTTGTTGCTAACTATGTTGCTAACCTTTTCAAACATTGATCTCTCAATAAATTTTTAATCTTCTAATTCGAAATTCATTAAAAAAAAATATTCATCGATGTTTACTTACTAATTCACGTATCACGTATCTATAAAATTATTTTTCAAAATTGCTTTTTAAATTATATTTTATGTCATCAATAATATATATCACTTCGCAAACGAATCGATTAATAACAAATATCTTTTCTTGGAATTAAATACGAAATAGAAATCGACCTTTCGACGCAGTTTCGTTGAGACATATACATTTTCGAACAGCGTGGAGCGCGATTTCGAGTGGAATTTCGCTGCTGTTCGGAAGCCTGGCCGACCTCCCTCGGTGACCGAGTGACAGAGACGCGAAAAATCCTTCGGGCGCGTTTCGTGTCTGGTAAAAAATGGTTTTTAATTTGGCCCGACAGCGAAGTATCGAGAAATCCTTGCCGAGGATTTGAGGAAAGATTTGAAATTTGCGGGCAATATGGAATACGAGAATGGAAACGCTGTTGTAGAGATTTTATCGTAGACGCTACAAAAACGTATGAGATTTCCCATTTGAACGAAGAGTGCGAGTTGTACGAATCTTTTTTCCCCCGCTATTTTTCCTTTTCGTAGAAATTTGTTTTATACACCTTTGTATCGCACGAAAATTAAGATCTCCAATGGAATTTTCGAATATGCAAGAGATAGAACCAGAGTAATTATAAATGATCGCAATTGAATTGCGATTCAATGATTGAATCGCATATATCGTTAAATTGAATACTGAATCAAAGAGAATTCTTGTTCACGTAATAAAGGTTCTGCATTTGATAAATTTTTCGCATTTGTATGAAACTATATTAAATTATGAATTTTTTTAGCGAGATACTATATTGCAATTTCTTTGAAAATTTAAAATTTGAAAGTCAATGTTAATTAGGATTAGTTAAATAAAAATTTAACAGAAGTAAATTTCATTAGAGTAAAGATATCTTATCTTTAGAAAGTTCATAATATTAAACTTGACATTTTAATTTCAATTCATTAATCTTGTAATTCACTAAATTATGTTATAGCGATGCCAATGGAACCAGTTGATTTTCCCCAAATGGGCGTTGGTCTCCAAGGTGGTTTACAGCTGGTCAGGGACCCAACTACGGGTCACCTTCTTCTCATCCATGCTGCTGGTATGTTTGATGGAAAATATACATTAAATAGAATGTAACAATTGACATAAGAATAATTGAGTATACGTATGAATGTTAAAAAGAGTTCAGTTTCTCGAATAATTTAACACGAGGCTTCTAACACGCAAACTTGATTAGAGATCTTTTGAAAAACTAATAATAATTTTCTAAATTTATCTAGGATCCTATTTTCTATAAAATTTAATCGATTTTAAAAACGCATAAAAACAAAAATACCAGTTAAACGTCATACCATGCTTCTTTTCCCCTAGAGAAATTAATCTTTTCCAAATATTTGTTATTCAACGATTTTAATCAATGATTCTACATCGAAGTTTCAATTTTTAACTCATAATTCTGAATATTATATAACTGTTGCATAGGAATTGTTAATTATTTTAAGTATTATCAGGTCTGTGAGTATGAAACCGGACTTTGCCTATAGATGGCCCCAGCTAATAATATAGTTATCACTAAACTGCGTAATTGATGCGAAAACTCTTTGTTGACATCTCACAAACATTTTCGACTCGGAACAATACAAGTTTCATACAACAGCATAGTTTGTAATAGCGTTGAACATGTCGAATTTTGTGCCTGGAAACTACGATTTGCGGACAGCATTGATTTTCTGTTACCATTTGAAGAAAACTGCTGCAGAATCGCATCGAATGCTTGTCGAAGCTTACGGTGAGCATGCTCTTGGTAAATCACAGTGCTTTGAGTGGTTTAAAAAATGCAGAAGTGGCAATTTTGACGCGAGGAACGAAGAACGTGGAAGACCACCGAAAAAGTTTCAAGACAGAGAATTGCAAGCATCGTTGGACGAGGATGACGCTCAAACGCAACAACAACTCGCTGATCGATTAAACGTGACACGAGAAGCCGTCTTCATACGTTTGAAAGCCACGGGAAAGAGCCAGAAGGTGGGAAAATGGGTTCCACATGAACAGAATGAAAGTCAGCAGGAAAACCGAAGAACCACTTGCGAAATGCTGCTCGCCAGATACAAAAGAAAGTCATTTCTCCACCGAATTGCGACTGGCGATGAAAAGTGGATATATTTTGAGAATCCTAAGCTCCAGGCGAACCACCGACGTCGACTACGAGACCAAATCGCTATGGACGGAAGACAATGCTCCGTGTTTGGTGGGATCAGAAGGGTATGATCTATTATGAACTGTTAAAACTTGGCGAAACCGTTAATACTGAGCGCTACCGACAACAAATGATCGATTTGAATCAAGCTTTGCGTGAAAAACGACCAGAATATCAAAAAAGGCAACACAAAGTAATTTTGCTTCATGATAATGCACCATCACATACAGCAAAACCGGTCAAGGAAACGATTGAAGCGTTAAGTTGGGAAATACTTTCGCACACGGCTTACTCACCAGACTTGGCTCCGTCCGATTACTATTTATTTGCATCGATGGGACACGCACTTTTTGACCAGCACTTCCACTTCATACGAAAATGTACGAAAATGGCTCGATGACTGGTTTGCCTCAAAAGAGCGACAGTTTTCTTGGCGTGGCAACCATCAATTGCCAGACAGGTGGGAAAAATGTATAGCTAGCGATGGGCAATACTTCGAATAAATTATTTTTAATCATTTTCATACAATAAACGTGTATTCTCTATACAAAAATTCCAGTTTCATATTTACATAGCTGGTAAAGGAACTTGAGCCACTGTTGCATTTATTTAAAAAATATAGTATCCGGCTTACATTATCGGGGAATAAATGAATTATAATTCACTGTCATTAATTTCCATTATTTTTATTAGAAGAAGCTCTCAACCGAGAAATGATTTACTTAAAACGTTAAAATTATTTTCGTTTAATAGAGGATTTTAGTCGGAATTTTTAAGCCAGAAATGCGTTAGGAGATTTGATTCTGTAGAAAATGACAGATACCTATGACATAGTTAAATGTGATGCGTGAAACTAAAATACGCGTAAAGTACACAAGCCCGTTCTACGTTTTTCTTTTTTCTTTCCCGTTCGCATATCTATTTCTATGAAGAAAACTCTCTCTGGCCTGTAAACCACAAGTAAATACTTTTGCATAAATTCCTCTTTCGTATAACATGAGTTTTTAACAAACTTGTATAATTACTATTTTCTAATTTTCTTTGCGAATCTATTTCCATATTATATCTTATAATTTAAATATCACTGAACATACATTGAATATAAGTTTATATTCTATATTGAATTTAAAAGCTATATCAATATATCTGAGAATTACAATAGATACCCTCATAATGTATTGTGACGCGAGCAAAGTAATTTTGAACGTTGCAAGAAAAATTCTGTGGTTGCAGAATGGCAAGTGATGATTTACTTGTTTCTATTGGATATTGAATGCGTTTTGTAAATTGCTAACAAATAGTTATATATTAAAATATAACAAAATATATAATACATAATACAAATAAAAAATATATAGTATAAATATAAAATAAAATATATAATATATATAAATTAATTAAAAAAAATATATCTTAGGTAGTCCGAAAAGATTCTTTCGCTTCATAAGGTGATAATAGATGAACAACAATTTCTGTTTTATATTATTTTATTGAATTACGTGTGATCCATTTCGTTCTATTTCTATTATTATATTCGTGCATAATTCAATAAACTAATAAAAAACAAAAAAAAAAAAATTTTTTTTTTCTCAAATCTTACCAACTTACATTCAATTGGTTCGATACTTTTCGCTTAGGTAAAATTCTTTCAGTCGACACCAAATGGTAATTATTGACAGTAGTTTCAAATATTGACTATAGTTTCATGGTATAAGCAGGAACATCTGATAGTAATAAAATAAGTAATAACCCGAAAACGAAAAGAAGGACATATGCTGCGTACTTTCGGATTTTAGTATGTAAATCCGACGTTATCCCTCTGCTACCCCTCTCCTCCACCACCCCCGCCATAAACTCTGCCCTCGAACTGCGGAGGTGTTTTCATACAGATTTCCTCACGTAATAAGAAAACGGCAGAAAAGGATATGTTTAATTTTCTAAGTATTGTAGCTTAGGATTCATGTCAATAAAGGCCATTAACTCTGGTAGAAATTACCTATCCGAAGAAGAGTGCACATATCGTGTGCATGAAAAGGCTAACAATATATTAGGTTGTCCGAAAGGTTTCTTTTGTTTTATTTTCGTCTATATAGACTATCTAAAAATTACACCTAATGCGAGATTTGTTCTAATATTATCATCTTCTAATAATACTATGGCATTCTCATTTATAACAATTTTAAACATTTGATTTAATAGCAAATATAATCGTAACAGAGTTTACGTTTGTTTGATTTTAATGGATTTTAAAATAAGAAGCACGTATCTATTAATGTGAAATTTCTTCCATGATGTTTCAACGCGTTCTTTAGTACATTTAATTGTTAGAATTAAAGGTTTCAGAGGTAAGGGTTAAAATTTTTAATTAATTTAAAATCAGAAACATTGCATAATTAATCTCTCTTCTAAAGATTCTTCAAATTTCGTACATATCATAGAACAACAACAAAAATATTTCTTTCCTACCTTCAATTTCTTCCTCGTGTTTTCCCTTTCGAATTCGAGAACTCAATTTCGAATTCGAGACCTAATCTCAGAGCTTTGTTTGTCCTTCGGTAATTCATGTCTGGAAGATGTTAATCCTTTATGTCAACAGAAACATAATCTGTTGCTTATTCACCAGAAAGTGTGTTGCTCCTTGTTTATTCTGCTTCCTTACGACGTACTACTTTTTCTAAGCACAGTTTCAAGAAACTTTTTAGTCGCGGACTACGATATCGTTTATTTCTCCTTTTCTCTACCTTCTTTTCTATCTTATTGTTCTTCTTACGTTTTACGTTTTTTTTCTCTCGCTTCTTTCAATAAACCACGCTCCCATTTTTTCGCTTCTTTGTAAAATTGGTTTCCTTTATGAAATAATACACCTTATGGTTTTTTTACTAACTTTCTTTACGACGTGTTTTTCCAATTGAATTTATAGTTTCTGCTCGCTTACTTGTCGAACAAGACATATCTATATCTTTTTCACTGTTAAATCAGTATATTGTTTTTAACGATACCATGTGAAAATTATATTTTCACGATTCTCACAAATTTTATTATTTCCTTCACTAAATGAAGTTATATGGGAGAATTTGTTACGATTATATTAATTGACACTAACTGATAAATATTTGCAATTGCATTACGTAGGTATAGTTATCAAATAATTTTAATTACTACAGTTTTCTATGTATTTTTATATTTTGGCTTTTTCCATATATTACAAAATCTTCAATTTTCTAAAAGAGTTTAAAAGTTCATTTATATTACTAGTTAGCATTCAACACAATATTTTAAATTTATTTCGATTTATGAAACTCTCAACTGTAGTAATAGTAGTAAGTAGTTTAATTTTTTATTAACATAATGAGCAACAATAATGATCGAATATAGATTAAGAACATATACAAATATTTATGTTACTTCCAATATCGTTACTAATTACGTTCCTTGCTCTGAAACTCTCGTAATTAATAACCTTCGTCGTGCATTGAAATTGCTGTTAAAATGCGATATCGTGTACAAAATATATATCGCAGACATCGAATGTAAACATATCAATATCAATTCTGTACTTAATGCAGAATAATAGCAAAACATAAGAAAAAATATACAGAATTCTATCGTTTGATCTAATATCAATTTTTAATAGCGACTTTTTAAATCTAAATGTATTTTTAATATCTACTTAAATTTCAGATAATTTACTATCTAGTATTTCTAATTTTTCTAAATATTACTGTATCATTTCAATGTCAGAAAACATTTTCTTTGCGCAAATGAAAGAACAACCAATTAAGCTTTTATGAATCGCTTTAATTACGTATCACATACTATTTGTTTCACATTTTCTTTATTATTCATAATTGCATCAACCGCGTGCATGGATTGTTAGCGACATAGAAGAATGGAAAGTATTTTATATACTTTTTAGGAGTCTCTGTATCAAAATATTGTAACGTTCAAATTTTCCGTCAAAATTTAGAACAAAAACCTAATTATCGAAGGACTTCTTTCTCATTAGCATTACTTTTTCTGACATAATTAGAAGTGAAAGCAATATTAAAAATGCTTTATACATCAATCAGAATTACTTATTCACAAGTTAAAATTATTTTTCTATACCTACGCCAATGTAGATTATTGCAGCAGATAAATATTTAACATTGCGTTAATTCCTTGAGTGCTGAATGCCCCCTGCGGCGGGAGTCCGCGAGTAACGAATGCCATCGTTGAGGACAGGCTGCCTTTTTAAATAAATATCAATATAAATTGCATTTATAGATTGCACTGTTATAACATTCTTTTGATTTTTGAACGTCTCGATGATCTAGCGAAAATTGTCCATAACATTTCTCAGGGGTTACGAGTAAACAAGTGCGTTTTCCATTGGCTCCTGTGATTTACAATACTCCGCCCGGAATGTCCCCACTATGGCCAAATGAGTTTTCCACTGGTACCAGTGATTCGTAATTCTTCGGCCAGATTATCCCCACTACGTTAACAGCCGACTTGTTAGGGCTAGCAAAATTTTCGTATCTTCGCAATAGTGGACCTGTTAGTTTCGTTTGTAACGTGGTCGTAGCAACAACGGAGTGCAAAGACATATTTTACGTAATCGCAAATATCGCGGAGTAACAGGTATACTTTTCAAGAAGCGTTCAGAAGGTGAGCCATCTTTCATTTTTCTGTTCTCCATTGTCGTTCGCTAAGAAATACACGTGTATCGTTCATAGGCTAATTAAAGAATCTCGAGCGCGAGTGAGGCGAAGAAAATTGATAAACGTTTATAAATATGTCCTTAGTCCACACGGGTAGATTTAGCAGGTAGCATGTTGGCGCCCATGGCTATTTCCAATTTTAACGATTTCAAAGATCTTTATCCGATTATAGCGACCGAACAGAAAGAGTTTCTTGGAACCCTTAAATTTTTATCAAAAATTTACATCAAATGTCTAGCTATTGAAACTTTTTCTTCTTGTTGCCATTATATTTTCTGATATAATTAGAAGTAAAATCTGTATCAAAAAGTTTTATTTATCTATCAGAATTGCTTATTCGCACGTTGAAATTATTCTGCTATACCTACATCATTATAAGTTATTGCTGCAGGATAAATATGAAATATTAATTATAAAATATTAAATATTAAGTATTGAATATTAAATATAGAATATTAAATATTAAATATTAAAAATGGAACATTAAATATTAAATATTGAATAATAAATATTAAATATCAAATATTAAATATTAAATATTGAATATTAGATATAGAATATTAAATATTAAATATTAAAAATGGAACATTAAATATTAAATATTGAATAATAAATATTAAATATCAAATATTAAATATTAAATATTAAATATTGAATATTAAATTTTGAATATTAAATTTTGAATATTAAATATTAATTGTTGCATTAATTGTTTGAGTGCTGACTGCCCCCTGCGGCGGGAGTCCGCGAGTAACGGTTGCCATCGTTGAGGACACAGGCTGCCTTTTTAAATAAATATCAATATAAATTGCATTTATAGATTGCACTGTTATAACATTCTTTTGATTTTTGAACGTCTCGACGATCTAGCGAAAATTTTCCATAACATTTCTCAGGGGTTACGAGTAAACAAGTGCGTTTTCCATTGGCTCCTGTGATTTACAATACTCCGCCCGGAATGTCCCCACTACGGCCAAACGAGTTTTCCACTGGTACCAGTGATTCGTAATTCTTCGGCCAGAATGTCCCCACTACGTTAACAGCCGACTTGTTAGGGCTAGCAAAATTTTCGTATTTTCGCAGTAGTGGACCTGTTAGTATCGTTTGTAACGTGGTCGTAGCAACAACGGAGTGCAAAGACATATTTTACGTAATCGCAAATATCGCGGAGTAACAAGTGTACGTTTCAAGAAGCGTTCAGAAGGTGAGCCATCTTTCATTTTTCTGTTCTCCATTGTCGTTCGCTAAGAAATACACGTGTATCGTTCATAGGCTAATTAAAGAATCTCGAGCGCGAGTGAGGCGAAGAAAATTGGTAAACGTTTATAAATATGTCCTTAGTCCACACGGGTAGATTTAGCAGGTAGCATGTAGGCGCCCATGGCTATTTCCAATTTTAACGATTTCAAAGATCTTTATCCGATTATAGCGACCGAACAGAAAGAGTTTCTTGGAACCTTTAAATTTTTATCAAAAATTTACATCAAATGTCTAGCTATTGAAACTTTCTCTTCTTGTTGCCATTATATTTTCTGGTATAATTAGAAGTAAAAGCTGTATTAAAAATTTTTATATATCTATCAGAATTGCTTATTCGCACGTTGAAATTATTCTGCTATACCTACATCATTATAAGTTATTGCTGCAGGATAAATATGAAATATTAATTATAAAATATTAAATATTAAATATTGAATATTAAATATAGAATATTAAATATAGAATATTAAATATTAAATATTAAAAATGGAACATTAAATATTAAATATTGAATAATAAATATTAAATATTGAATATTAAATATTAAATATTAAATATTGAATATTAAATTTTGAATATTAAATGTTGATTATTAAATATTAATTGTTGCATTAATTGTTTGAGTGCAGACTGCCCCCTGCGGCGGGAGTCCGCGAGTAACGAATGCCATCGTTGAGGACACAGGCTGCCTTTTTAAATAAATATCAATATAAATTGCATTTATAGATTGCACTGTTATAACATTCTTTTGATTTTTGAACGTCTCGACGATCTAGCGAAAATTTTCCATAACATTTCTCAGGGGTTACGAGTAAACAAGTGCGTTTTCCATTGGCTCCTGTGATTTACAATACTCCGCCCGGAATGTCCCCACTACGGCCAAACGAGTTTTCCACTGGTACTAGTGATTCGTAATTCTTCGGCCAGAATGTCCCCACTACGTTAACAGCCGATTTGTTAGGGCTAGCAAAATTTTCGTATCTTCGCAATAGTGGACCTGTTAGTTTCGTTTGTAACGTGGTCGTAGCAACAACGGAGTGCAAAGACATATTTTACGTAATCGCAAATATCGCGGAGTAACAAGTGTACTTTTCAAGAAGCGTTCAGAAGGTGAGCCATCTTTCATTTTTCTGTTCTCCATTGTCGTTCGCTAAGAAATACACGTGTATCGTTCATAGGCTAATGAAAGAATCTCGAGCGCGAGTGAGCCGGTGAAAATTGATAAACGTTTATAAATATGTCCTTAGCCCACACGGCTAGCTTTTTTTAACACGTCACTTGTTTAATAATTCGATTATATGTTATTATATTAACGAAACATCTTTCGTTTTTTGTATAAAATATCGCGTGATAGTCAGTCGACGCTCGATATCGATAAAAAAGAAAAGTATAAAATTTTTTGATTATTAGATGAAGGAAATTAATATGCAAAACAATGTTATTTGTTAATATATACAATACGATAGTCAACTCTTGATATTAATGACGAAAAAAGGCAAGAGTAATTTTTTTATGCCACACTGTTTAGCTTATATGAACATATAACACTCATAAAAAATAAAATTGATTATTTCATAACTATCGTTGAGCTTAAATAAAAAATATCTTACGAAAGCGCGAGTCTCTCAACGTTACTCTTTACGAAAAGAATAAACCAAACGCAATGTAATTATTAACACTTAGCCAACCGCGCGCGCCACAGCGAGCTATACGCTATTTCCACCGCGCTCGGACAAGCAACCCATACGCTGTCCACCGTGCATTT